>NW_027069834.1:166860-256197 GCF_002906115.3 Quercus suber
GAACCGAATGATTGTACTATACGGATGGAACGAGTTCTCAGAGGGGTGGGCCAAACAAAGTGGATCTTGGCCTACTAAATTGTCCTGTACAACATGCACACAGGCATTCCAAAGCTTAATAGCAAATACTTAAAAACAATAAAACAGTGTACCTTTAGATGACAAAATTCTGCCTCTAAGTAAGTGTTGGAAATGAAATGGAGGTAATCAATTTCACAAACCTTCAATCACATGCGATAGAAATAGGGTTTTTGTCCCTAATCTCTGACCTTACTCTGAACAATGAGACAAATCCCACTTTAATAAGAAGGAGAAAAGAGAGTCTCTACTCTTTCTCAATACCCTACCAACTCTTAGAAGTTAGAACTAACAATAGCAAGAGCTAGCTCTTGAATAGAAACCAATACCCAAAAAAAAAAAAAAAAAAATTATCTCCTTTTTAAAGAGCTGAATATTATACTAAGGGTACTTTTGGCTTCTGGGTATTGAGCATTTTTGCTCTTTTAGTTTTAGGTATTAAAAAAAAAATGGATGATGAGTTCTCTTTGTGGAAGCATGGGTTCACTCAAACGTGAGAGCTCAAGCACAAAACTCCCACCAACTTCATCAATTGAGTCAGTTTCAAAATCTAAAAAAACATTTAATACAACTCTATGCAATGAGTTGGAACTGAATAGTCTAAGTCTAACCCCAACAAGCCTCGACTTTCCAACCCTCAAGTCTGAGTTGGATGGTGTACGATTTTAGACCCCTTAACCCAACCAGATTAGCCTAATTAATTAGCCAAATGATTAACTTAGTCAAATTATGCAAATCTAGGTTAACACAATCAAATAATCATATCAAGATATAACGCAGCAGAAATATAAAGAACACACAGATATGATTACCCAGGAAAACCAAACCAGTAAAAAACCTGGGGAGGATTTAACCTAGCTATCCTCAAGGTAAACTTGAATCCACTGTATGAAAGAATCGAAGTTCATACAAAAGGACTTGCAAGCACCCACGCTTGACTTCCTAATGCTATCCACCAGTAGAACTTACTAACACGACCACGTGCAAACTTCGAATCCACGGACTCCTTATTTCTTGGATTCTCCACAAGATACAAGCACTCCCGCTTGTGTTTCTTTAAGCTCCAATGGCAGCAACTGAGTTGATCATCAAGGTGTTGATAATATTTTTACCTTGAAAACCCTAAGTTTATGTGAAGGAAAGCTCCTCAAGGATCTCACAAGAGATTCACACAAACCGCAAAATATGAGGAACAATACAACCAAAGAAACCCTCAAAAATGTGGCTAGGGTTTTGCCTTATATACCTAGGGCAAAAACATAAAACTCAAAACGTTTAATGAGATAGGGTTGAGTTGGAAATTCTGTAGAAAAAACATTCTGGTCGACTTTCGATCGATCGAGCCAGGCCAAAATGCACCAAAGCATCTGCAGCCTCTCGATTTCAACTTTACATGAATTACACAACTTTGAGCAAGCCTAAACAAGACTAAACATATTATTTTGATAATGGTTTGCCAACATTACACATTAGAGTTCTAAATACATAAATTCCTAAATCTTTAGAACCTAATAGATGGAGATATTGAAGTGCAATCTTCTGACAATTCTCTATGGGAGTCTTTTTCTCTGATCAATTGGATGGTGATTTTATGCTCTCATCACCAGTGAGGAATTTGCCTTCTCCACAAACTTCAACTTACAATTATAATTACAACTATGCTCAGGCAATGCAAGGTCAGAGTCTCTCCGGGTGCTCTCCTCCTCGCTTATTGTCTCAGATTGGTCCTTTTAGTAGCACCAACAAAGGGAAGGGACTAAGCCCACTTCAGAGTCTCTCTAGGTGCTCTCCTCCTCGCTTACTATCTCAGATTGGTCCTTTTAGTAGCACCAACAAAGGGAAGGGACTAAGCCCACTTCATAGGGTCTTTAACTCATCAAAAAATCAGTATATGCAGCCAGCTGAGGGCCTTTCATTGCTAGCAATTGAGGAATTTTTGGATGATTATAATGGAAGTTCATCACACAGTTTCGATGTCCCAGACATAGTTCCAGCAGTGGATGGCTTGACAATCTCCAATAATTCCTCAAGTTTTTGCAGTTCGGTGAGCGAACCATCAAGTCTAGGAAGTTCTCAACTGACCCAAGAAAGTGATATTTACCAAATCTCCGACTCTGTTGCAAGTGGACAATTATCAGTACTGTTGCAACAAGATCGCCACCAAGACAATCAACTACAGCAGAAGCAGACACAACAGCAAGAACAATATCACCACAACCTTAACCATAGCTTAATGGCACCTCAACCTATTGGCTCTGGGCAGGTGAATAATCTCTCTCATTAGAGCATCCACAGTAGATGTACCAAATGTGTCAAATGCCAAATATTTGGCACATTTGGCACACCAAACACCAAAAACGCCCATTTATCAGATGTGTTAAATGTGCCAAACTTTTGCAACATGCTACAGTACCCTCACAATTTTGGCACGGTACGGACAAACAATGACATATGGTTTATTATTGTTTTATTCATCTTTCTCTCTCATCCCAATTAAAATATCACTTTCATCTTCTCCAGCCATAGATTCACCGCCTCCATCTCCACTTTTCCATACTCTTTCTTCTTCCCTCTTCCCTTTTGCTCTATTCTCTTCCCATTCATGAATCATGAGCCATCACCGATTTCCTCTCTACCATCTTACAAATTCCATCATCACTAATCTATAAAATCTCCTTCACCGAGCCACCACCGGTATCGCTAATTTGCTGAGCCACCATCAGTATCGTCGATTCGCTGAGCCACCACAAATTCCATCATCACTGAGCCACCACCGGTATCGCCGATTTGATTTTCAATCTCAGTTTCACCGATTCTCTGAAGGTTTCACCGATTCTTTAAAGGTTTCATCGATTCTCTTGGGTTCATCAATGGTGGTAGATGGGTTTTAACAGCAGCCAGTGGTTGGTGGATTTGGTGGTTGAAGGTGGTACTTAGCGGAGTGAGCTTGAAATTTGGGTTTCTTTTTTTTTTTTTTTTGTGGGTTTTTTTGCTGCAATATGTGGGTTTTTGTTGCAATCTGTTCAATTTGTGGTAGATGGGTTTTTGCTGCAATCTGTTCAATCTGTGGTTTTTTTTTTTTTTTTTGGTTGCAATTTGGGTGATTTGATATTGCCATATTGGTAAGTAATTGTGGTGGTTAGTTTGCAGTAGAGGTGAAATCTGTGGTTTTTTTTTTTTTTTTTGGTTGCAATTTGGGTGATTTGATATTGCCATATTGGTAAGTAATTGTGGTGGTTAGTTTGCAGTAGAGGTGTTGTTGCGGCAGTGGATATGGTGGGCGGTGGTTGTGCCGTTGATGTTGTTGTTGTTGTTGATGATAATGGGGAGGAGATAATATATTATTTTAATGTGTAGTAAATATTATTTTAATGTATAGAATTGAATAATTAAACATTTGATAAATGAGATATTGTAAAATGATGTGGTAAAATAATAAAGTAGGCTATTGGTGTATCAAAATGGCATTTTTTATGCTACATTTGCTGTGGATGCTCTTACAATGCAATTTTTGTTCCCTTTAAATACTGTAGCATGTTAACATTTTTAACCTTTGAAAAAAGCAATAAAGATACCACAAGCGACTGTGTCTAAGACCTTTTCCAACGGAGATGTTTTAGATTAGGTTTCGTTTGTTTTAAAGTTAAATATTTTTAGATGTTTAGTATAATATGTAAAAATTTTCAAGTAAATGACTAAAACTAGCGACTCAACCACCAAAGATACTAGTGCCGAAGGTTCGATGATTAGAATGTTGGAACCAGTAGCCGAGACAGCGTCTCAGATGACCAGATCGCCAATGACAATCCCCGAAACGATATCTCCGATCATTGGACTACTGGCATCGATCACCAAAACGACCATTTCAGCCTGGTGATTAGAAAGCTATGGTCGGTCACTAAAACGGCATCTCTGGCCATCAGACCACAAGCACCGATTGCTTGCACGAAGGCTTTGGCCACTGGCCTAACAAGCTAGCCACTATATAAGGGAAGGGGAGCCATTGTATATTTGAAAAAAAAAATTTATCAAATTTTCAAAGGTAAAATATTTTACAACTTTTTATAAAGGTGTTTTTCAACCAATGGAAAAATATTTTATAAATTTGACCACATTTTACATGCAAACAAACACTTGAAAATGAGACAAGTATTTTATTTCAAAACAAACAAAGCATTAAATCATTTTTCTTACTTTTTTTAATTCGAGCATCATAGATCCAAAATCAAGATCATGGGTTCTTCTAATAACATACTAAATTATCTTTTGTCCCAAAATTTAAAATAAACTAGTAAGTTATCCGTGCGAGCACGAATAATATTATAATGTTTTATGTAAAACGGTTTTGGAGAATGTTGTATATGTTTTATAGCATAATTGTTATAGAACTTTATTAATAATGAGTTTATCATAATTAAAAAAGTAACAATTATAAATTACACACACATATCCATTATAATTATTCAATTGAAGTAATAAAAAAAATTGGAGGAATATTATAGTATAAAAGTTGATATAGAATATGTCTTTCTCTTTCTCCTTAATTCTAAAACAAAATATACATCTCAATCACCTACAGTCAATCACATCATTTACAAAACCCACAAATTCACAATGTCCAACCTTAACATTAAAATCGTAATTGCTGTTGTCACTCAGAACAAAATGCAAGCCCCTCTTCCTTGGTTGTAGCCAACTCATACGGGTTAGGATTAGATGAAACAATAATATTAGAGCTAGAGCTAGATAGAGGTCGTTGAAAGATTGAAGGTAAGTAACATCGTTTTTGGTCTTGTGTGTATCTGACATGAGATAGCATGAAGGACTATGAATAGGTATATATAAATGAGTAGAAGTGCAAGAAGTGAAAATTGTGAATTAAAATGCAAAGAGTTTTGAGTTTATGTGTGAGTGATAAAAAGTCTTGAAATATTGAATCAAAGGATATAAAGAATATTTATTTTTTTATCAGAAAATTTTTTAAATATTGAATCAAATGAAACAAAAGTTACTATTTAATTTCTTCTTAATTATCTCTGATATAACACTTAAGAATATTTCAATTCTTTTTACATAGAATGTACTACTTGATAGAATCTCATATTTTCTGACATAAAATCTCATTTTTTTTTTTTTTTTTTTTTGTTGCAATTTGGGTGATTTGATATTGCCATATTGGTAAGTAATTGTGGTGGTTAGTTTGCAGTAGAGGTGTTGTTGCGGCAGTGGATATTGGTGGGTGGTGGTTGTGCCGTTGATGTTGTTGTTGTTGTTGATGATAATAGAGAGGAGATAATATATTATTTTAATGTGTAGTAAATATTATTTTAATGTATAGAATTGAATAATTAAACATTTGATAAATGAGATATTGTAAAATGATGTGGTAGTATAATAAAGTAGGCTTTTGGTGTATCAAAATGGCATTTTTTATGCTACATTTGCTGTGGATGCTCTTACAATGCAATTTTTGTTCCCTTTAAATACTGTAGCATGTTAACATTTTTAACCTTTGAAAAGAGCAATAAAGATACCACAAGCGACTGTGTCTAAGACCTTTTCCAACAAAGATGTTTTAGATTAGGTTTCGTTTGTTTTAAAGTTAAATATTTTTAGATGTTTAGTATAATATGTAAAAATTTTCAAGTAAATGACTAAAACTAGCGACTCAACCACCAAAGATACTAGTGCCAAAGGTTTGATGATTAGAATGTTGGAACCAATAGCCGAGACAGCGTCTCAGATGACCAGATCGCCAATGACAATCCCCGAAACGATATCTCCGATCATTGGACTACTGGCATCGATCACCAAAACGACCATTTCAGCCTGGTGATTAGAAACCTATGGTCGGTCACTAAAACGGCATCTCTGGCCATCAGACCACAAGCACCGATTGCCTACACGAAGGCTTTGGCCACCAGCCTAACAAGCTAGCCACTATATAAGGGAAGGGGAGCCATTGTATATTTGAAAAAAAAAATTATCAAATTTTCAAAGGTAAAACATTTTACAACTTTTTATAAAGGTGTTTTTCAACCAACGGAAAAATATTTTATAAATTTGACCACATTTTACATGCAAACAAACACTTGAAAATGAGACAAGTATTTTATTTCAAAACAAACAAAGCATTAAATCATTTTTCTTACTTTTTTTAATTTGAGCATCATAGATCCAAAATCAAGATCATGGGTTCTTCTAATAACATACTAAATTATATTTTGTCCCAAAATTTAAAATAAACTAGTAAGTTATCCGTGCGAGCACGAATAATATTATAATGTTTTATGTAAAACGGTTTTGGAGAATGTTGTATATGTTTTATAGCATAATTGTTATAGAACTTTATTAATAATGAGTTTATCATAATTAAAAAAGTAACAATTACAAATTGCACACACATATCCATTATAATTATTCAATTGAAGAAATAAAAAAAATTGGAGGAATATTATAGTATAAAAGTTGATATAGAATATGTCTTTCTCTTTCTCCTTAATTCTAAAACAAAATATACGTCTCAATCACCTACAGTCAATCACATCATTTACAAAACCCACAAATTCACAATGTCCAACCTTAACATTAAAATCGTAATTGCTGTTGTCACTTAGTACAAAATGCAAGCCCCTCTTCCTTGGTTGTAGCCAACTCATACGGGTTAGGATTAGATGAAACAACAATATTAGAGCTAGAGTTAGATAGAGGTCGTTGAAAGATTGAAGGTAAGTAACATCATTTTTGGTTTGTGTGTATCTGACATGAGATGGCATGAAGGACTATGAATAGGTATATATAAATGAGTAGAAGTGCAAGAAGGGAAAATTGTGAATTAAAATGCAAAGAGTTTTGAGTGTATGTGTGAGGGATAAAAAGTCTTGAAATATTGAATCAAAGGATATAAAGAATATTTATTTTTTTATTAGAAAATTTTTAAAATATTGAATCAAATGAAACAAAAAGTTACTATTTAATTTCTTCTTAATTATCTCTGATGTAACACTTAAGAATATTTCCATTCTTTTTACATAGAATGTACCACTTGATAGAATCTAATACTTTCTGATATAAAATCTCTGTTTTTATTTATTTATATATATATATATATATTATATTTTATAAATTTAATTATTTAACTATTATTCTAATGACTTGTCTATTTTTTCCACAGGAACAAGATATAGGGCTTCAACTAGTGCACCTTCTTCTAGCTTGTGCTGAAGCAGTTGCCAAAGAAGACAACATGCTGGCAAGAAGATATATCCTCCATCTCAATCGGGTTGTCTCAGCTCTCGGCGACTCAATGCAGCGTGTAGCGGCCTGATTCACGGAAGCCTTAAGCGCAAGACTGGCTGCCACACTTACCATCAAACCCAGTACCTCCAGTTCTATTGCTACTCCTCCAACACCCTTCTCTCCTTTCTCAACAAACACACTAGAAGTCCTCAAGATTTACCAAATCGCCTACCAAGCTTGTCCTTACATCAAATTCGCTCACTTCACCGCAAACCAAGCTATATTTGAGGCCTTTGAAGCCGAAGAACGTGTGCATGTTATAGATTTAGATATTCTTCAAGGCTAACAATGGCCAGCTTTCATGCAAGCCTTAGCAGCACGACCTGGTGGAGCTCCATTTCTTCGGATAACCGGCGTTGGATCCTCCATAGAGTCGGTAAGAGAGACCGGTAGGTGTTTAGCCGAGTTAGCTCACTCTCTTCACATCCCATTTGAATTCCACCCGGTGGGTGAGCGACTCAAAGACCTTAAACCCCACATGTTTAACCGAAGGGTTGGTGAGGCACTAGCTGTGAATTCAGTGAATCGTCTCCTTCGTGTGCCTAGTAATTCTCTTGGGAATTTACCAGCAATGATCCGAGACCAAGCTCCGATCATTGTAACACTAGTGGAACAAGAAGCAAGCCATAATGGACCATACTTTTTGGGCAGGTTTCTTGAGGGATTACACTATTATTCAGCAATTTTTGACTCATTGGATGCGACGTTCCCACCAGAATCAGCACAGAGAGCCAAGGTGGAGCAATACATATTTGCACCTGAGATCCGTAACATAGTGGCATGTGAGGGACCCGAGAGGACGGAGAGGCATGACAGGTTGGAGAAATGGAGGAAGATAATAGGTGTGCCATTGAGTGCAAACGCAGTGACACAGTCGAAGATATTGTTGGGTTGTATTAGTGTGATGGGTATAGGTTGACAGAGGACAAGGGTTGTTTGTTCTTGGGTTGAAAAGATAGGTCACTTATTGCAGCTTTTGCATGGCGATGTTGATCGAGATCATCTTTTGCTTTTTTTTTCTTTTTCTTTTTTTTTTTTTTTACGTTTGTGATTTGTCATGGGGCTTTTCCTTTTGTTTGTTGTTTTTTAAATATTATTAATTTATCCATGTAAAACAATGCAAAAAAAAAAAAATGCCAAAAGAAGGGAAAAGAGGAAGGAGAAAAGGAAAGATATGTGGAAAATGACCTTAGGGATTATTAGGTCAATATTTATTTTATTTATTTTTATATAATAATACCGTTGAATATTTGTGTGCAAAAAATAATTGTTTTATTGCACAGAAGAGGCCACCTCCAGATACGAGGTTCCCCCGTACCAGATGGTGTCGTTGCTCTTGGACTATAGGCTTATCGATCGGTGGTAAGACACAGAAGGGATTTTTCTCTTTTATTATTTCTTAAAAGTATCTTTCTTCTTTCGTATAAGTCAATGTTCATCTCGTTTTCTACTTTTGGGCCTAACTTCAATGAGGCCCAAACAATACCCAGTTTTCAGGCATCAAAATTTGAAAAGAAATACGTA
The DNA here is from genome assembly GCF_002906115.3 of Quercus suber. NCBI lineage: Eukaryota > Viridiplantae > Streptophyta > Magnoliopsida > Fagales > Fagaceae > Quercus > Quercus suber. The sequence goes on from NW_027069834.1 coordinate 175,762, forward strand.
TCCAAATACCAAAATCAAGGAAGAAGACTTGGGTGCCAAGTACCAACTAGTCTCTCATTTACGTAGTACCAAGGAGCTGGGATAGAATCTCAAATGAAGAATATAAGTACTAAAAGAAGGGAGATGTTTGACTCCGGTTGAACCCAAAAATATATAAAAAAATTATAAATAAGCTTCTTTGTGTACAGAGATCAAGTACGCAAGCATATTCTTCTTACTTCATAAGTCATACAGTTTTTTCTCTTCTTCCCTTTTGTTGACAATGATTTATGCCCTTCTTCAAGCCAGACTTTCTGGGCATTTCCTCTTTTGCAAATGCTTGTTTATTGTTTTTCAATAGTACTAAAGACTGAAAAACAGCTTCGGATGCTTCCAGCTTTCCCATTTTTTTAACCAATTTTTACGATTATTGATTATAGATTTCAGATTTGTTAGCCTGAGCATGCATGTAAATTGTCAAAACACCAGGGCCATCTTCAGCAACATATTAAATTGTGAAACACATAAGGCTTTATATATGTTAATCGAATATGTAGGACTGCAGCTACCAAAATACATCAAACACGCATTTTATAAAATGCAAATACATCATCATCACCGACATGCACTGTTACACAGGAATGCCCTCCAACAAACATGTAACAATGAGGGATGGGGACTGTTTCACAAATTATTGTCTTTCCTGCAGCTACTCATCTCTGTGGCTTAGGAGGTCCCAAGAAGAAACCCGAGGCAGCCCCACAAACTTAGTGCTGAATCAAGACGGACTCACTTACGAGTTACAATATGGAACATGAACAAAAACTTTTTCTTGGGACATCATCAACCTTCTTTTCTGTTCAGACAAACATATAACACAAATAACTTTCAGCAGATACATAGAAAAGACAATCAGTACTTTGATGTCTTATAAGTTCTCACTTGCATCAATGCTTACAATATGAGGATTAGGATTTTAATATCTGACTTGATGTTGGTAGATATAAAGTCACCACATAAATCACAGAAACTACAATTGTATTCATCACTTTAATTAGTTAACTACAAAGCATATTAACCATTTTCAAGGCTGGCAATGAAGACAAAATTTATGACTTTCAGGGTCCAAGACCCCTTCACCAACATGATCCGCTCGGGTGATGGGTAAATATGAAACCAGGCCCAAACCGACCTGTGACCCTTACATGTGATCTTCAAAGATTTTACCCAGTGTGTATCACCAACATACTAGCAAGGGTACAGCCAGATCACCCGTTTTAACTATTCGAAAAAACATTCATGATGCCAACTCTCATCTAAAAGTAACAAGGAAGGACGAGCCAACGAGCTCCAGCTCAAGTGGCACCTCCTTCCCTTGTAAGTTTTAGGTGGATGACATGGACAAGGGTTCAAGATTTTTACCCAATGTGTATCACCAACATACTAGTCTGAAAGTGCCTTGGTATAATGATGCCCTATACCAAGGGTACAGCCAGATCACCCATTTTAACGATTCGAAAAAACATTCATGATGCCAACTCTCATCTAAAAGTAACAAGCACAAGAGCCAATGAGCTCTAGCTCAACTGGCACCTCCTTCCCTTGTAAGTTTTAGGTGGATGACGTGGACAAGGGTTCAAGATCTATTGGATGCATATGTAACTTTTCAATAAATAAATAAGAAGTATTAAGGACAATAAAATCCATTTATACTGCAACAAAACAAAGTCAGGATGAACCTTTTTTTGTGTGGCTAAAGTGGGTGTCCAGGTCTCTTCTAGCACCAAACTATTCCCTGAAGTGTGTATAGTCTCCCGTCCCACACACTAGGTAATTATAAGGAAGAATCCCCAAGGGCCAAGGTTCTAAGTCAGGACAATAAAATCCATTTATACTGCAACAAAACAAAGTCAGGATGAACCTTTTTTTGTGTGGGCTAAAGTGGGTGTCCAGGTCTCTTCTAGCACCAAACTATTCCCTGAAGTGTGTATAGTCTACCGTCCCACACACTAGGTAATTATAAGGAAGAATCCCCAAGGGCCAAGGTTCTAAGTCTTCTGACTAGGAGATTTGAACTTAGAACCTCACAGATCACATGAGACCTAGGAACTACTAGACCAACCCAAGAGTAGGGATGAACTTAGACGAATGCATTACATATTTAATGCTCAAAGCTTAAAAAAAAAAAAAAAAAAAAAACATTCTTTGATAGGTAAAAAATATCATATGCAGCCAAACTCTCAGTATGAAAGAAACAGCATAAATCACATAATCTGGATCTTATAGAACATGCATATATCCAGAAAACTACCTGCTTTTGCTTTTGCTAAAGATGGCTGCACAACAGCATGCATGGTGATAACTCCTCTTGGAAGCTCACCGAAAGGTACTCTACACTGGCCGACAGTCTTGTTGTTTTCCAATACTTTCCCAGCATTTATCAGCTTTATGTCATTTGCTCCCTTGGGTATGATTTTCTTATCTGAGACATACCAGAAGACATAGGTCCAATGTTAAAAGAGTGAAAACAGAACGCCAAAACAATAAACAAAAAATTAGAAGGGGAGAAATCAAGATGAAACAATTTGGTACTCAAACTATCATGTATAACTTTCTTGTTTGACAATATGATAATACCAAGTAAAATCAGAACTAGTCCACAGAGGGGAACCACGTCATGATTCATGTCCCAACTAATTGAAGACCAAAACCAATTGTTACTAAATTGCCCCATTACTTATGATTTGTGGTATATGGTGTTTGGTCTGTTTGGAGTAGTTTGGGTTATGCCTCAGGGTGTTTTGGCTTTGTTAGGGTGTTGAAAAGGGATATTTGGTCGGCATTGTATGGCTGATGTTTTGGGTTGCTATTCCATTATGCTTATGTGGATTACTTGGAAGGAGCGTAATAATTGCATGTTTAATGGGATAGACATCTCACCCTTGGATATGAAGATGTTCTCATTTCGCGCACTGTATGATTGGATGGCAGTATTAAGTTGTCATTCTTTCTCTGATTTGCTAGAATTTTTTGATTTATGTACTTTCATTTGGCTTTTAACAACCCTGTACGGTGCCCATGTACTGTGGTTGTGCTGTATTTATTTTTCATTGAATAAAATTTTCTGTTTACCAATCAAAAAATTTTGCCCATCTACCATTCGATAGTCTATACTAATCATTGCTTGTTAAAAATCACCCAGTTGAAAGATGAAACAAAAATGATCCTCACAATACAATATTTTCAATCTCCCAAAAAATATCTGGCTAGAATCAAATTCACATCTAAGCAAGCCAGACAGACACATGACACAAGCATCCAATGACTAGGTACACATAGGTTTTCAACAGTGTAGTGACATGTCAATGCCTACCTTGCTGATCAGCTTTCCTTGACAAGACATGGCACATCTGGTGCTTAAACCTCAAAATTTTCACCATAAAACTTGATTTTGCAATGCTGGAACCCTTGGTAAATCATTTTGATAGAAAATCTCACACTGATTCTCTAGGTTCTTTTAACATATTTATATTTTAATTTTATAATGTATAATACTATGTATTGATTCTAATTACAATTATAATTTGCAATACAACCTTGCCAGCTAACATGGATGAAAGGAAATAAAAACCGGGAGCTTAATGTAATAATCATAATCAGAACTATTAAGTAAGGGTATCTCTCGTTCGAAAGGACATAGACTACTAAAGAATTTTACATTTCATTCATTTTACGTCGTAATTTCTAATTGAATAAAAAATTCATAAAATAAAATTGAAATCTACAAAAAGAAAAGGAAAAAAAAAAAAAAAGAAGAAGAAGAAGAATTAATGAAATGTTGCTTGGTCTAAATTAGAAACTTGAGTAAAGAGTAGATCTTCTTTTTTTTTTGTGGTGGGGGGGGGGGGGGGGGTGGTATATAAATTGTAAGTCCTAAATATGCTAGAAAAGAGGAGCAAACATGGGAGGCAAGGTATAAAATTAAAGAGTGCCTTGATCCCAAACTATCTGGGGACAGCTAGGATAAAATTCTTCAGAAATGCCAATGAACTCTGGTTCAAAAACCAATGGGATAGAGAGTGAGTTGCCTGTGTAACTTAACCTATTAGAGAGAGAGATTCTCAACAGAGATAAAAGTGAGTATAAAACAAGCAAAGTCATCCACTTCAAGCCACTACAACATTCTCAAATATAGCCTATACGAATGCTAGAGGAAGGGGATTATTCATAAGAAAATCTATAACAGGTTTCACCAATGCAATAGTCTTTTAAAGCTATCACATACTCCCGAGTCAATTGTTTCCATGCAGATGATGTGAGTCCTTGACCTAATCACGTCAGAAGGTTCTGCAGCATTTTGCCTCATATTTTGTTTTGCAAGAATCCCAAATTACTAAGACAATAAAAAGAGCAAAATCGCACATTACCATTGTGATGCAGCACAAAATTCAAAGAAAAAATTGATACACAAAAAGAACCAAAAAAGAGAGATGAACCTAAGAATCAGCACCAAGAAGAAAAACATAGAAACAACCACCTGGAACCAACACCAAGCTACAGGAAGAACTCCAACAGAAATTTGATTTAATCAAAACCAGGTATAGCAATACAGAACCAGTGAACCTTGGGGCCTTTATATAGGATTCCCATGCTAACCTTTTAACCATCAAGGAAAGAAAATGAAGTCTGAAACCAGGTAGGAATAACCAAATACATTAAATAAAGAAAATTAAATAATTTCTATTAGGTCAACTGGGCCCAACTGGCAGCGGGCCTCCATTGTCCATCCACAGAATCACTGGATGGGCTGTCTTCTTGCATTGATGTCCATAAACACACGTGATTGGAGGCCTACATCTGGTGCCTAAACCAAGTAGGAGAGTAAGGTCATACTCATTAATGTTTAAGGATAGCAAGACTAATGTCATATCAGGTGAGATCTCTGCTGCCACATACTATACATGGTAATTGGCAGAAACAGAGGACCAAGATTGCATAGTTATTAGTTAATGAGTCCAACTAATGAATTTTACAAGGCAAAAAGCAGGATGACCAAACATATGCAACACTATCTATTAAGCTAAAATATTCAATTCGTGTAAATTTCATGTGGGCAACTAATACAAATCAGAAATCTAAGATCTTGTACTTGATTTTGAGCAAACACAAATATATAGAAATATACCATCCAGTAGTGGGTTTATACCACCCAAATATGCATTTCCAACTAAGATCTTACAAAGCTAGAAATCAAAGTTATCAAACCTAGGTGAGCTTAGGCACCTAGTACTCTACACCTAGGCTGCCCCAAGGTCATACGAAAACATAACCTGGCTTCAATTACCTACCTAACAACCACATAGATGACTATCCTGAAACTAGCAGTGTCATCAAATCCTAAACATGGTTCATGTGCTATGTAGATCCACTAACTCACCAATTAGATGAACAGAATTCACTACGCTACGTTTCACTCATAACAGTTATAAAAATATATATATTTAAAAAAAAAAAAATCTCTCTTATTTCCAAAATTTTGTTTGTAATGAAATGAAACTAGTTAGCCCTAATATCAAAGTGCTCCTCATATACATCAATCAAGGTTGTACAAAAATTTTCAAACTTCTATCAATCACATACTCACTACATAGTTAATGATGAATTGCAACGTACTTGAGGGCAAATGAAGGACAGAAGAAAGGGGATTGGGCGTGATGGAGGTGGGTCCAATCAAAATTTAGCTTAGTAGAACTATTAGGTAAACCCAAAAAGATAAGCTCAACTTGCAAAGGAACCAAAATTTTTGCCAGCCACTTTGCCATCACAAAAAGGAATAAGGTAGGGTAACTAATTCTTTCTTTTAGTAAGCTAATTCAAAATGCTAAGACTTAAAACACCTAATTTTCATAACTTTCGGTTCATATATATATGAACCACCCAATAAAGCAACATGCACCACACTACATTTATGACAAGGATCAAAACAGGACGGCATCCACTCTATTTTTGCAAAAACATATTTAAACTAAAATGGAAATCATTAAGGAGTTTATTCAAGAGTTGTTGCAGCCACATCAATCAAAATGTGCGATCCATGATGAATGAAATAGCATTTCTAGCTTAAATTGTAGGCAAATCATTAATCCTTGAATTTTGTGATCACTAATCAGACATACATGCAATAAACTGATCCCCAAAAAAGTTTAGAAGCTTTTAAACTTTTTTCATAAGATGTGTCATTTGATGATATGAAAGCAACTAGATATGCAAGAGATACTGATATAGAATTAACTACAATGTTTTGGAGCAGGAACCTAATTTTTTTTTTTTTTTTTTTAATGGCATAGGAGAACTTCACTCAGATTTGTTGCACGTCGCAAAACATACTGTACAACAATCCTCATTATTAATCAAACTCTTACTGGCAACTGACCCCACCCACCAAAACCAATTACCAGGTAATCCAGGGGCCCTAACGGGCTAAGTAGTTTATCCTCATTATTACAACAACAAAACCTTAGTCCAAAAACTTTTGGGATCAACTATAGATACTTAACTCAACATACTAGTAAAGGTAAATCATGTGTATTCTTCTCTACCATTATATCCAAACCAAAATCATAATCTATCACCTTTTTAATTAACATTTTAGTTTTTACTACTTCTGCTAGCATTATTACATTGACTTGAATCAAATCACTCTTCCTCACTAATGCACTAATCGCTCTTCTTTGCACATAACTACAACATCTCAAGCGACTCCATATTTTCCTCAATAGGAGTCACCCCTATCTTTAAACAATTTTTTTTTTTTTTTGATAAGTAAGAAAGATAAAAAATATATATAAGCCTATCTTTAAACGAATTTCTTTATTTCATATCCTATATTTCCCTGTATTTCCACTTATTCGTTTCAATATTCACATTTCAACTAGGATTCTTTTATGAACACGTTGTTTCTTCATAGACCAACATTCAATAACATATACCATAGCTGGTCTTATAACAGTCTTGTAAAAATTTCCCTTTAACATAATAGGTATTCTATGATCAAACATAACTCTCGATGCACTTCTCCATTTCATCCACCCTACTTTTATCCTATAATTCACACCACCTTCAAACTGTCCATGCTTATGAATTATTGATCCAAGATAACGAAGCACTCGCTCTTAGATATCTCTAGACCATCAAGGTTTACAATCCCTTCATCCTTATTTTTCCTTTTACCAAACTTTTTTGATAGGTAGATAATTGGGGAGGGGGAGCCGGGTTTGAAGCATAGACATGGGACACCACAAAGGATGCCATTACCATTGGGCTATCACCTAAACCCCCTCCTTTCACTGAAGTTGCACTTCATGTGAAAGACCTACTTAAGCTAAATCTTCTTGGTTCTAAAGCCTCTCTCTAGATTTCCAATTTGGCATTTACTCCACGCCTATTTTCATCCACTAAAACTCTAGAAAAGGCATACATGGATACACCAAGGGCCTTCATATAGAGTTGGTCTAGTAGTTCATCCATAACTAGTGCAAAGAGATATGGATTTAAAGTTAATCCTTGATGCAAATCTAAATGATTAATAAATAAAATTCAAATATACTGGTCATCATAGCTAAATTTGTTTGACTATCAAAAGCATAAAAAATAATAATAAGGATCGATGTACAAGAATCCATTTTTTAATTTCAAAAAGATCTAGATTTTAGAGAAAACATGTCCCTCTTGAATGAAGGCATTTCCATCAACCACAAACAAGCTTTTGTGTGACTCAATTGAAAAGCAATACAAAATGATATGTTCCTTATAATCTGCCTCCATCTTTAGATGGAAAGCACGATAAGAATCTAAGGCGCCAGACACATGTATCTCAAAGCGCTTATAAGTAATACCACTTTAAGAAACTTGTCAGCAACAAAAATTAGACACCGAGACTATAAGGGTTTCCTCCTGAAAACTCAATTCACGCACACATAAACACCGCACACCAATGTCAAATCTTTCAACAATTTCCCCAAACTTCAACCAGCCAAATTGTGTACTAAACACAGACAGATAATTAGAAATAGAAAGCAACTACAATTGAAAACAGAAACATCGAAAAGCAACACGCATAATTGAACTCGCTGACCTTTTGGCCACTCTGACACAATTCTCTCCTTGACCATTGCTACAGTGGAGGCCGGCGAGTAGCGGAAGGGACCAATATCTGACCCATCGTAGATTCGGAACTTGAGCTCAACCAGTTCCTCCTCCGGCATTTGAGCTCCTCCACCAATTCAATCCCGTAAAACGTTTCCGTACCACCGCCCTTTCTACGCAAACCAGCGGCCCAATCCGCCACGAGAAATCCCGAAAACCCCTACACTCAAATCATTCAAGTCAATTCTTTCGTTTGGCTAATTCAACAAAATCAAAGTAAAATTACGACTCATTCGCTCAGCTGAGTTCAGCTCTGTACTTAATTATTCCAAAAAAAAAGAAACACAGTCCAAATTTCCTCTCCATTTCTGCTCTTAAATTTTCTCGGCAACCAAACAGAACAGGTCACCGATAAGAAAGAAAGAAAGAAAGAAAGATAGGAAAAGCATAATTGTGACACCGATACAATAACCAAACCAACAATTATTGGATAATCCAGAAATGTAAAATAAAAAAAAAGTACCTGGAATGAAAGAAAAGAATCGCGAGCTTTGCTTTTCTCTAGGGTTTGTGAGAATGAAAGACCAGAGAGATTCCTAAGAGAGAGAGAGAGAGAGAGAGAGAGAAGAGAGAGAAACCCTAGAGTAGAGAAGAGTAGACCCGATCTTGATTGACGCTTTGGTTTTGGGTTTTTCTTTCTTTCTTTTTGGGTTTTGGAAATTTAGGCCGAATTTTCTTTTATATTTATTCTTCTAGTCCAGTATTATCGCCTTTTTCTTTTTTGCCCGTGTCTGTCTGGAAAAGAAAAGTGAGATTTTGCGACTACGAATCTTTTTGTCAGTAAATACTAGTAGAATAACTTTGCTCTGTGTGTGTGCGTGTTTGTGTTTGTGTTTGTCAGTAAACAAATTTTCCAATAAAGAAGATGTTGTTTCTTACTCTCTCTGTGGGAATATTATTATTACTCTCCTTTTTTTTTTGTTTTTTTCACTAAATTTTTGTTAATGACTAAAAATAAAATAAGTCGGTAATGAATCCAAATGAGATTGTGAAAGTTCTTGCGTAAAATAAGTCGGTATATGAATCCAAAAGGGTTTATTTTGTACTTCACTTTATTGTTTTCAAGAGAGAAAAAGAAAATTACATTTTGCATTTATCAAATTTTGACTATTCCACTTGGAGTTTCCATTACAAGTTTGACTTGTCTTTCTCATCTTTCTTTAAAAAGAGGGTTGTAAGAGAGCTTAGGATAATTAATAAGTATACTATGTTTGAAATTATATTGTTTGAGTTACTTGGATATAACGAATTTAGTGTATGGATTTATAAAAAAATTATATTTATCAACTTTGGATTGCTAAAAAATTAAATTTTTTATATTACAAAATAGAAATTTTTTTTTTGAGAAACTATTACAAAATAGATTGTTTATATTATCAATAACTTACAAATTAATTTGATATTTAAGAACTTTTACAAACTTAAACAATCTAATATGTTACAATTTCTTGTGGTCTAAGCTCAATGCTACATTAGGTTAGAAATCACATGTGAGTGTAATTTATAAATGTATAAATATAATAAATAAATAAAAATTAACCTCAAACTCACAAGTTTGTTCACAAACACATTATAATATTTGAGTTTTGCTCATTTAATAATTGAACCTAAACTTGGAATTAAACTTGAAATTTGTTAAATAAATGAACATAAATAAATTTTTTTCCCAAACTATTATAAATGAGTATTTTCTTTTGAGTTTTGGTCGAGTCCAATTTTGTCATGTCTAAATAGGAGACGGAAACAAAGGATTGACATATACTTGTTGTTTCTCTCATCGACTAAAATTTGGTTAGTGAAACATGCAAGCCATACACAAATGCTTAAAGTTCCATGTGAATTTTTTTTTTTTTTTGAAACTGAAATCAACTTTCATTTAAATCAAAGCAGCATCAAAGTTTACAGAATCTAACACAAAAGATGGAACCTCTTCCATCCAAAATACCTCAGAATTAACATGCTGAGCATAACTAGCAAGCCCATGTGCCACCCTATTACCATTTCTCTTCGTACAGCTCACAGAAATTCTCTCCAATGCTCCCATCAAATGTCTAATGTCACCCACAATGTGCCCGAGTGCTGACTGGTTGTCCTTGCTTGAAACAATACTCCTCGTAGCGTTTACACTATCTCCTTCCACTATCAATCTCGTGAAGCCAACATCTGTTGCAAACTCCATCGCCTTACGACACGCAAGCAGTTCTGCCTCCTCACTGCACTGAACTACTGGACCCTTGGCTGTCATCGCTGCCATAATTTCGCCCCGTGAGTTTCTAATCACCGCACCAAAGCCAGAGCTGGCATTTTCTGCGAACACAGCTGCATCGTAGTTCAGCTTATACACGGACTGAGGTGGTGGCTGCCAGCTAGTATCAACATTCTGCAGAACCTGGCGAGTTGCTTCCTGCTTAAAATCATCGTGTAGGCTGTCTTGAGATCGCTGGAACTCCTCTAGCAATTCAACAGCTCGCTTGTTCAACCAGTTCGGTTCCAAAAATTTACCACCATGCACCACTCTGTTCCGCTGATTCCAAATCAGCCATGCCTGCATAATCATCAGTTCCACCTCTGTTTTTTCCAGCCGATCCAGCAGATACTCCAACAGAGCAACGAAATCAGTTTGCCCCGTCCCACACTTCTGCAAGGCCCTAGAACTACCATGCCAAATATCTTGAGCAACTGAACACTCCCATAAAACAAGGATGGTTGATTCTTGAAACCTGGAGCAGAACGGACACAACTCATCCAGCAAGACACGTTTCTTCTTGAGGTTCCTTTTGGTTGGGAGAATATCGTGACATGCTCTCCACCCAAACACCTTCATCTTATTAGGGATCCTTAACTTCCATATGGCATTCCACACCCTACTAACCCCACCTCCCGATGATGTTTCAGCCCCATCTTCCTTCTTCAATAGATACCTTGCGACCTTGTAAGCAGACTTTACTGTGAACTGCCAAGGGCTTGGGAACCCTTGGACAGGTAGAAGCCTTCGCAAACTTGTGAGGGAACAAGCTCCCACTGTGTGTTTTCTTATGGAAACACGACTAGACAGAGAAGGATTTGAGAGTTTGTATGGGGATTTGAAATTTCAAAATAAAATTATAGTAAAACAGCCAAATGCAGGAGGTGGTTTAGCTTTATTATGGAAGAATGATGTGGGGATGGAATTGATTAATTATTTGCCTAATCATATTTTGATGAAGGTGACTGAGGAGGATGGTTATGTCTGGTTTTTTACTGGATTCTATGGATGGCCTGAAGCTCAGCATAAAGAAAAGTCTTGGAAGCTGCTTAATTTGAGATCCTTTGTTAATGGGGCATGGCTTTGTGCGGGAGATTTTAATGCAATTCTAAATAGTACAGAGACCCGGCAAGGGTGGTCATCCACCCCCGCCGCTCTTTCAAAACCATTAGCTTCCTTATTTTCTAATTTCCCCCTCTTAACTCTTCCCTCCTCTTCTTGACTATTCTGGTTATCTTCAAATTCTAATGGAAGATGCCTTTTACCTATTGACGGCAACAAGGCCTTGTGCAATCCTCCCAGCCCAAAATCCATCCTATTGAATCTAGTCCAGGATGACTTGGGCTTTGTAACAATCGGCCCAGCTGTAGTTGCTTCTTTGATTGTACCATTGTCACTTACACCCATCACGTGGCTCACACTTGCCATACCGTCCAGCCCACCAGGTACCACATCATCCTTCTGTATCAATTTTTCCTACACATCAGTAACTAAATTGTGCACGTCATCAGTATCCCTTTCCACGTAATCTGCATGGCCTAGATTCTCCCCATCACGGTCCTGAACTTGTGGCGTGTTCCCTGAAAACACGGACTCCCCTTCATCATCGACAGTAGGGTTTTTACACTGTCCTTCCTCCGCCGTCACAGTCTTGGTTCGTTGCCTCCAATCTTCAGACCTGATTGGACCCTCCTCAGACCTGTATAAGCCAGCCACGGACTTGTCTTCACCAGCCGCTGAGCTATTTTCCGACCCCCCTTGTTTCCTTACAAATGGATCCACTCTTGGTCGTCCCCCCATTGCTTTAAGGAAATCTCCATATTGGTATTCTGCCGTACCTCCATTCTTAGTAACAGCAAAGTGTGCAGCACAGTTCTTGACATCATGTCCAAGCATTCCACAATAATAATAAAATAGCGGCAATCGTTGGTATTTAAACATCACCCAGTGTCTTTCCCCATCCGACCCCGCAATGAAACTCCCTCTACGAATAGGCTTTGAGATAGGTAAAGCAACCCTAACCCTCATAAAGTAGTTTAACTCATCTTGCCTTCTTCTCTGCTCTACTTCCTTAACAACCCCAAGTCTACTCCCCACTTTCTTAGCAACCTGTGAAGAAAACATATCCAACGGCGCCCCCCAAATCTGGACCCAGAGAGTGGCTGTCTCCATTCTAATATTCCCAACTGTCATCCCCTTCCTCCATCGTATGAGCATCAATAATTGATTATCAAAGGACCATGGACCTCCTCTCAAAATTCTGTTTAGATCAAATTCAGATGTGAATTTGAACTGAAAGAGATTCGGCCCTACCTCCTTGATGCATACTCTATCGCCTAACCCCCAAGCCCTTCTCATAGTACTCTTTGCTGCTCTCTTGTTAAAGGGTTTACACGTCAAAAACTTACCCATCAAGCTTAGATTGCAATCCTCAATGGCTTGCAATCTTCCTTCATCAGAGATGGTAATTACTTCTTCCTCCTCCGTAGTCAACTTCATGTTTTCCATGCTGTTAATAACATCGTCAGCCATGGTAAACTAGTAGCCCACCCACGACCAATCACTAAAAAAGAAAAAAGAAAAATATGCCCTAGACCTAGGTCAAGGGAGGGAGAAACCTCGTATGCACGAGAGAGACAACTCTACGAGAGAGAGAGGTGTCATTTGTGATTTTACTTAAGTTCCATGTGAATTTAGATGTGCCTAGGATTTGTTTATATTTTAGCATAAGGTACTTTGGGTTTGGGCAAATGTCATACTAATCTTGACCTAGTATTATTAGGCACTATAGTAGCTTAGGTCGAGTTATCTCTAGTTTGGTAATTTTTGGTTTTTTTTTTTTTTCTTCTTTTCTTTTGTTGTCTTATGAATATGTGTTTTCAAACTGGATAGAGTTTTCCTTTCAATCAAATTGAAAGAATCTCTTCCAACTCATTAATTGACAATTTATATTTATTTTTAAAAAAATCAAGTAACTATTAAATAGGACATGTGATTAAGAATACATGCATATTCTAATTTAATTTGCCACTTAACAAGCTGGGGAACTTTTTACCAAATTAATTTGGAAAAAAATTCTATTTGTTCAAATTTCACAATCGATTTTGTGACAGAGTGGATCTTCAAACCAACAAATAATTTGATATATATATATATATAGTATTTTATTTTACTAGAACTTAACTTTTTTAAGTACATCTTAAACATTTGTCTAGTTCATTTTTCTCAATTAAATTCTTCCAAAGACCTAAGTAATTTAAGAAAACTATAAGCCCATATCGCAAAAGCTCATTTTAAAGAGAATATCTTTTATTGGTTTCTTTTAAATTTGCCGTGTAATTAAAAAACAAAAACAAAAAAAAAAAAACTCCTTTATCTATTAATCGATTTTATCTTAGAAAGAAAATAAAATATAGATTAATATGTTTAGATCGGTGGAAAGAAGAGGGAAAGAGAAGGTAAATGAGAGAAAAAAGTGGAATGACAAGTAATTTTGGAGGGGTAGGGGAGAATCTGCTGGGACAGCTAGAAAAAGAACTCGTTGACAAATTTGAGGTTAAAGTTTAATGAAATTATTATTTTACCCTCATCTTTCCACTACGAATCACATTTTTTTTTTCTTTTTTTCTTTTTTATTTTTACAAACTAAACAAAAAGTTGGAGCATTCGCATAGCTTGTTGCAAAATTTTCTGTTTATTATAACATAAAATTTTACATTTTCTATTATACATGCTCATTTTTTAAAAGATCTTATATCAGCTACATTTTATTAAAGTATCAATTTTTCTTGATTTTTTTTTTAATTGTTTCTATTTTTTCACAGACAACAACCACCATTCACCACTTTCATTCATCCTCCAGATACGTAAAGAAAGAATAAATAAGTAAATGCAAAATAAATAGTATCAGTGTAAATTTACATATTATTGTAGCAAATATGTAAATTTAGACAATTATACAAGGACTTATGTGGGTCATTTTTAGTTAAAACTTTGTAAATTCTACACCTTCTTCTATTTTATACAGACTGATGCGAATGCTTTTATTTAAATATGTCAAATAAACATATATATAGTGTGTCAATCTCCAACTTAAAAAAAAAAACAAAAAAAAACAACTACAAAACCTTAGTCTAAAATATTTTTAAGTTCTATGAATCCTTAACATATTAACAAATATCGACTACATGCATGCATCCTCATTTTTAAAAAAACTTATTAGAAATCATGTCACCTCTAAATTAATAATGTAAAATGAAGGTCATTTTAGGTATAATAGCATGATTTTAAATGTTTCGCTTTCACCTGATTTAGAAGCCTAGGTAAATTTTCCTTTCTCTGCTCTGGCAAACCAAAGAAAGTAAATTCATGGAAGCATTCAAATCTATCAGTTGACTTTGTCCGAAAAGATAAAGTAAATAGAATCTAATAATACTAATTAAAAATGAAGTGTGACCCAGATAAAAAGAAACAAACTCAACCAGTGAAGAGAAATGGATGATTGAGTAATAAGGGAAAACAAAAACAAGGAGGAATCAACTTGAAAAAATGGAGTAAAAAATGGAGGAATCAACCAGAGTTTGGGAACAAAACCTTAGTCTAAAATATTTTTAAGTTCTATGAATCCTTAACATATTAACAAATATCGACTACATGCATGCATCCTCATTTTTAAAAAAACTTATTAGAAATCATGTCACCTCTAAATTAATAATGTAAAATGAAGGTCATTTTAGGTATAATAGCATGATTTTAAATGTTTCGCTTTCACCTGATTTAGAAGCCTAGGTAAATTTTCCTTTCTCTGCTCTGGCAAACCAAAGAAAGTAAATTCATGGAAGCATTCAAATCTATCAGTTGACTTTGTCCGAAAAGATAAAGTAAATAGAATCTAATAATACTAATTAAAAATGAAGTGTGACCCAGATAAAAAGAAACAAACTCAACCAGTGAAGAGAAATGGATGATTGAGTAATAAGGGAAAACAAAAACAAGGAGGAATCAACTTGAAAAAATGGAGTAAAAAATGGAGGAATCAACCAGAGTTTGGGGGTATGGATTAGTATCTCTGATTCTTTGTAGAGTCCTTTGGAAAATCAAAAGTTTGAAAACATTGAAAACGACTACTTGTTTACTTTATTCAATATTATTCACCCGTGATCGATTTTGTAATTGGTAATTTGGTACGCAAAAAATCAGAGATGATGAAGTATGATATCAATTTAGACTTTTACACCGACTAAAGGAAGAAGATTTATATTTTACCTTTTTTCCAAATCTTCATAACAATGAGATTCAGGAATGTCACTCTCATATACTAAGGCCATATTTGTTATGTCTAGTGATGTGAGATCTTTGGTTTGACATTTCTCTATGAAACATTCAAAATAAAAATAAATAAATAAATAAAAAACTTCTAACCAGTAACATATTTGATCAATGTTGGTGGATTACGTGAACTATTGTGAAAGAATCTAGCAAAGTTCAGTCCATTGACATATTCTATATATTGATTGTCAAATAATTGTGGTCGGAGTGAAGTTTGATTATCAAAAAATAAAGCATAGGGTTAAGTTTTGAGTTCAAATACTACACAGGGTGTGGTTTAATGGTAGGAGTTTTTGTCTCAGCATCCAGAGATATGCGGTTTGAGCAATAGCCCTAACAATGCCCGTGTGGTATATGTGGTATTATTCATTGTCGTCACATGGCATAAGGTCGATGAGCTCTCATTAAAGACCCCCTCTTTCATTCAAAAAAACAAAAAACAAAAAACAAAAGTGTTGAATTCAATTGGTAGGTATCACGGTGTGATCTGGGGCAGAGGGAGGGGTTGAAAGCCATTTCCCTAGCTTTTAAAAATCCCAAATCCTATCGCCTTTCTATCAAAAAATAATCCCAAATCTTTCATATAAGTTTATTTTTTATAAAAATAAAAATTTATATATATTGAATTCAACCAATAGGTTTAGAAAGCATTATATTTATGTAAATGATTTTTTTCCTGCTACTATTCTCATGCCATAAGTTAATATTTTCTATAAAAGTCTTATTTTGATGTAGGATGTGGTTAAATATTTAATTTTACTAATTTTATGTAATTTTTGTTATTTTAGGTTTAGGTGATTTATTTCCTTGTTTTAGGTATTGTGAAAGACCGCACTCCTGGCCCCTTTTTATGATGTTGAGCCAAACCCACGTAAATAGGTGGAGTCTTGTTATTGCCTCTCAAAATGGAGGTTCGACTAGTTATATTTTCCCCTTTAAATTAAGAGTTTTATAATAGAGTCACCACTTATTTAATTATTGGAATAAATAAGAAAACCAAAATTGAAAAATTCCTTATTTTATTAATTTTCAATTGAATTTACATTGATCATAGGAAAATTACTGGCTTTGGTCCTAGATACAATCTAAGATAAAAGTATATAGTTTTGTTTCCTAGTTACAATCTAAAAATTGAAAATTACAAGGATAAACATTAATCTATCAACCCTTGATTTAAGTTCAAATGTTATGTTATAAGGTGGGAAAGTATTAGGCACCCACCTTGTGCAATGAAACTGATCTTCTAGACTATAGTGGCCAACATTCATATCACATCATCCAATATGTTATCAATCAATTTGCATGTTGAATTTAAAGTGTGTGCATGTATAAACTCTAATTTAATTTATTAAGCATTTTATTTGGATTGAAAAATAAATTCTAGTGAATGTGTGTGGATGGTAATATCCTAGATTCAATAATTTAAAAGAATTATTAAACAAACATTTTTTTTCATGTTTTTGATGTGGATTTAAGATCGAAACTAGTGTTATGTATAAACATGTGATGAACAACTAAGAACATATGAAGAAAAAATAAGAACATTTAAGAACATTCAAACATATTTAAGAGAATTTAAATAGTTACTATCATGCTTTAATCTTAAATTATCATCATGACAATACAAAAAACAATTAGGCAAAGGGCATTATACCTTCATGCAAGATCCATATAGTGGAGGAGGAGACTCTTAAGGGAGATCCTAAGGGTGGAGGAAAAGAAGAGCTAGGAGAGGGAGAGTGAGTCTCAGGAGGATCAAGATATGACAAGACTACTCAACTTCACTAAAACTCAAGAGAGGAGAAGAGATGAGTTTTTTTTTTTTTTTTGGTCTTGGAATGGAGGAGAGGGAGGGTTTATA
This sequence comes from Quercus suber, assembly GCF_002906115.3. Lineage (NCBI taxonomy): Eukaryota > Viridiplantae > Streptophyta > Magnoliopsida > Fagales > Fagaceae > Quercus > Quercus suber. The sequence continues at coordinate 193,380 of NW_027069834.1, forward strand.
TAGTAGTGATGGAGAAAATATGAATAGAAGGTCGTTTAATTAGGGTTGACAAAGAATCATGAACCTAGACCTTATTTAGCCTTTGGGGAAATCGGGTGCATTAAATGTAGAGTTTGGTGGGAGTGAAGAGCAAACAAAAACATCTTGTAAATCTAAATTTGAAAAATCATATCTTACTCAATTCTGATCGGAATTGTCTCATTCTTATGCTTAAATTGAAGCCCTAGATGTCTAGTTTCTAGGAAAATTAACCTTATTCACAGATTCAAAATATTCTGAGAGATATTAACAAAATGGTGAGTAAAGGTCATTAAATGTAAAGCTTTGGGAAAATCAGGTGCATTAAATGTAGAGCTTGGTGGGAGTGAAAAGAAAGCAAAATTCGGTTTTCCTGTAACTATTGTAACATCTTGTAAAGTCAAATTCGAAAAATCATATCTTACTCAATTCTAATCGGAATTGTCTCGTTCTTGTGCTTAAATTGAAGCCCTGGATGTCCAGTTTCTAGGAAAATTAACATCATTCACAGATTCAAAATATTCTGAGAGATATCAATGAAATTGTGAGCAGAGGTCATTTATTAGAAAACAATTTCAGCACAATTAGTATTAATGGTCTCAAATTAATTTCCAATTAACATTAATAGGCTCCAATCTCTCCCATTTCAGACCTAATTAGTTCCAAATTTACCCTAATTAAAAGATAATTGCACAAATTACTCATTGAATGATAAATGTTTAACTATCTAGTTAATTAGGTGTGTATGCAACCTTACCATAAAATGTAGTTTTAACCAATTAAATTATGACACATCATTGATCTCAAATTGATTATACTTATAACCAATTGAAATCAATTGTTCATAATCACATATAATTGGCCTCAATTTGTGATAGTGCATCTCAGCCATTAAAACTTAATTTGATAATAACTTTCAATCTGGTAGTCCGATTAGGGCTTATGCTTAGTCGATTTGATCGTAACAATATCAAGATCATTTTGGTGAAATGAGATTAATGATCTAATGACTAGAATCAAGAAGCATATTTTTAAGTCAAAATTATCCTTTTACCCTCTATGTGAGGTTAAATACGTTGCAAAATGGGGTGTTAATAGATATTTTAATGTTTTTTAGTCAAATTAGGATTTTATATGCTTTTGTAGCCACCTTAGGGTTTGCTAGCGGTTTCTAGCCACCCTAAGTTCTTTTTTTACTATTTAAACGCATTGTAGCCTCCAAAGGCAATTCAATTTTCAGACTATTATCAATAAATACAGACGTTTTGTCAATTTTCTTCTCTATTGGATTCTAGTTTTATCATCTTGTGGATTCAAGGAACCCTCATGGATTCGAGATTTACTATCCAAAAACTAATAGTTTTGTTTCTATTCATCAAAGAGAGTATCGTGTGTGCTTTTTTTAGGCTTTCACAATATTAGTTGGTATTAGAGCCTTGATATACCCTAATCTTAGGGCTGTCCACGGGTCGGGCCGAGTCAGTTTTGGACCCAACCCGGACTCGACCCGCTGGAAAAATCGGTCGAGTTGGTTTCGGATGAGGGTGAATGTCGATCAGGTCGGGCGGGTCACCGGAATAAAGAAAGCATTAAAATCTATAAAAAAAAAGTCGCCGGAACCTGGAAAAACTCACCGAATTATGCATTTTCTCGCTGGATTCTGCATTTTTGCCTAAAAATTTCTGGGACTTGGCCGGATCTCCTCGAATCTAAGTTTGACCTCGCCAGATCTACTCGAATCTAAGCTTGATCTTACCAAAAATGGTCGAGATCTCGCCAGATCTCCTCGAAGCTAAGCTTGCCGAAGTTGGCCGGATTTGTATAGAACATCGGTCAGGTCGGGTGGCTCGGGTTTTAGAGAAGAAAACTGCCACTCGACCCGCCAGCATCGGGTCTTGGGCGTGGAAACCCGTAACCGACTAACAAGAGCGTCGGTTTGGGCTGAAATCGAGTAGAGATCGGGTGGTTTGGTCGGTCCGGCAGGTGTGGGTCGGGTCTGGACACCCGTACCTGATCTAATGGCTAAATAGCGAGACAGTGACCAACATAACAATGACGGCAATGGCGACGTCAACAACCTAGTCTTTACTAGGGTTGAGTTCCTAAAGTTTCGTAAAGAGGCTTGTGATGGGAATCAACAATTTCATGAAAAGAGTTAGCAAATTATAGGCAAAATCAAGCAAATGATTGCTACTCTTCTTGCTAGGAAATCATCTCACAACAATAATGATCAATGTAATCAACGACACACTCCTAACGACAAGAAAATTCAATTTTTTGATAGAGATATGTTAAGTTGGATTTTATTAACTAGCTTCTTGATTTAGAAGAGTTAATTTTTGGAAGATTTGTGATGAAGAAAAAATGCGGCTTGCATCTAATAAATTGGACAATGAAGTAAAGGAATGGTGGGAAGATATTCAAATGGATAGAAAGTGACGAGGTAAGCATCCAATCTACTCTTGGCAAAGAATGAAAAGGGTATTATTTGATTTATGGTTTCCTAATGACTATTATGATATACTAGATTATACAAGTATTAATTATAGATCTATATATTCATATGAAAAGCAATATGTTCAAAACATGGAAGGTCAACCACAAAACTAAAATTATCATAGTCAAGTCCACGCATCAAGTAAAGGAAAGAGTTTGAGGGTTGAGAAGAAGCAGCCTATTTCTAAAGAAAATTTTGAAGTGGTTAAAAAAGATCAAGACTTGCAACAAGTTATTGAATTGAAGATTGAAGATACCACTTGCCTAAAACTTGATGAAGAGGTCAAAGAAAAGAAGGTTGAGCTGATTGTGGATAATGATAGAAATCAAGAGATGGTAATTGTTGAGAACATTGTGGAAGATCCAATTGAGATTAAATATGGGGATAAATCCACAACTCACAATCCTTAGGTTTCGGTTGATTTGTTGAAGATGACTACACAATATGTTGATTTTCTTGGAGTAGAAAATTTTAATTTTATTATTAGTCATTTGTTGTTTGATGTTGCAAATAAATTGAAGATAGATGGGAATAAATTTTATGGTACACTTTATGAAGAATTCAAGTTTCAAAACCGGATCAAGTCATCAAAGCATTCAAAGTATTTATTTATTTGGAGCGGAAGATTTTAGATTTCGACCATCAACTCGAGGACGAGTTTGTTTCAAGTGGAGGGGTCTAATGTAGGACATGGTTTAATATTTAATTTTTGTAATTATTTAACTTAGTATTTTTATGTAATTTTTATTATTTTAGGTTTAGGTGATCTATTTCATTGTTTTAGGTGTTTTTAATAGTTTTTTAGTCAAATTAGGGTTTTATATGTTTTCGTAGCCAACTTAAGGTTTCTAGCCACCCTAGGTTTTCTTTTTACTATTTAAAGACGTTGTAGTCTCCAAAGGCAATTCAGTTTTCAGACTATTATCAATAAACACAGATGCTTTGTCAATTTTCTTCTCTGGTGGATTCCAGTTTTATCACCTTGTGGATTCAAAGTTTACTTCCCAAAAACTAACAATTTAATTTCTGTCCATCAAAGAGAGTATTGTGTGTGTTTTCTTTAGGCTTCTGTGACATCATATTTCTTTTCCAAAAGTACTCAAAAAAATGCTAAAGATACCACATTCTTATTTTTGAATTTTAGAAGAAATGACAATTGAAGTTTTTATTTTTTTTATTTATTTTTTATTATGGGTCATATATTTTTATTGCATTTGCAATTTAGTTGTTTTTGTTATTATTATTATGTATATGTTTAGGAATGTAAAGTGACATTTATTATTTAAAATTAATTAAATGTACACGTTTACAAATTTTAAAAATATTAGTATACTCAAATAGTGTAATCTCTAATTAATTTAACAAAGAATCTTATTCTAAATTTTTTGAAGAACATTAATTGTGATACTAGGCCATATTTTACAAACTAACTAAAATTTACAATTTTGTGCACAAAATTAAAGAGACCATTAGATTTTATAGAAATTTATCTTAGAATGCAACCCAACATTATTGAATAACCCAACATTAAATTCTATAGAAATTTATCTTAGAATGCTCGAAATTAAAGAGTCCATTAGAAATGTCAATTTTCTATGTTATTATGAAACCTACTTTTGACAATATTCGTGATTGAAAAATTCGAATATCATAATTGGCTAATCTACAATTCAAATAAATGTTATATTTATTATCTCACCACATATCCAATATTTTTCTAACTAAAAAAACTAATTAGTGTCACCAAGTGTTTTTCACCCAAATATACAACAAAAGTTTGAAACTACTCAACCTTAGTTGCTTAGTATATTGTTCTATACTATATTCAATATTCTTCTAACGTGTTTTCAAGTAAAAAAAAAAAAAATCAAAACGGTCCCAATAGTCACTGTTTTAAAAACTGGATCAGACCAATTGGTTCAACCAGTTGACCAAGAATCGGACCTAGACTGGTCCTGTCAAAATTGGAAAAACTAGCACAAAAAAAAGGGTCAAAATTGGAAAAAACTGATCAAGAATCAAGTTAAATCGAAAACCAACTACTTTTTTGGTTCTTTAACTAGTCTGATTTTCAAAACCATGTCAATAGTAGTAGGATGCCAGCACCCCAAAAAAAATCCACAATTTCAAACTTTTAGCTTTAGCTCCTAAAGGACCATTAACAACCAAGTGTAAAAATAGAGTCATTTTAATGTAAAGCAAAAGGAGGGGAAAAAATTATTTGTTTCTATTTTTCAAGCCAATCACACTTAATAGTTTGTTAGGCAAAAGCAGGTATTCTTTTGGGCAGGCCACCAATTAGTCAACCGGCCATGTTATTTTTTTAGATTTTAGATCAACATTCAATTTTCACCCAAACTTTGAAATCAATCTCAATCAATCAATCAATCTCTCTCTCCCTCTCTCATATATATATATATATATGACCTCTCCAAAATTGAATGTTGACCTAAAATCTGAGGGGACCATGTTTTCCCTTGGTCTCTTTATGAATTTGTTCTTGAATGTAAAGTTTATGGTATCCCGTAGTCTAAGTGCTTCAGTTATTAGTTCCTTAACAAGTAAAATTTTATTATGATTACACCTAGGCAGAAAGCCTTGGATAATTGTCTAATTCCCACATTCTCACCATTTTTATCCAAAAAAATTAAAAAAAAAAATTTGAATACCAAATAAATAAATAAATAAATAAAAGGAATGAACATGAAGACATGGGAGCATCAAATGTATAATTGAAATAGTTTTGATTGCAAGACAATGATAATAATAAATTGTTAGAAAGCTTTCTCATCAAGTCAAGGAATCTAATGACAGTACCCGAAATGCATGTGTTATTTTTTTTCCTTTGGTAGGAAAAAAAAAATTCATGTTTTACATACTTAGCAATAGTTTCTTCAATTGCCATGACTGTGAGAGAAAAAGATACTAACGTGAATCATCAATGGCCAGTCCAATAAAAGGGGAAAAAATCCTTTGGATCATGTATAAAATGAAGGTCCACAAGAATATAGAGATGTACTATGGGTTCCATAGTTTGACCCAGAATATAGAATAAATTGGGCCTTTATCTAACTGTGAATCGATGCCCAAATCGAGCCCAAAGCTTAGCCATATATATCCAATTCTACGGGCCGAAATTTGAGTCACACAACAATTTAGGCCTAAGAGCCATGTGGCCCATTTGATTGTGCTACTTATACTGAGTGAAATTGGGCCTTTATAAAAAAAAAAAAATCATAAGGTTAAATATCTCTTTATAATGTCAAGTTATACATAGAAGTGATAGAACATTTTATAATTTTTTAGTATGTTATCATTCTTTTAATCTTTTTTGAACTAATCAAATAAAATCAAATGACTGATTTAAATATCTTATATTTATGTTAATCTTTAACTTCATCTATTAATGATCATATATTAATAATTTTTATTTTTATTTTACTTAATTCAAATATATATTTATAGCTACATTAGATCAACAATGATTATACTTAAGTAACACAAGGCATGAGAAATTATCTTATACTTACATTATATTTCAATTTTTCTGTTTAATTATTTAAGTACCTTTTACTTACATTAATTAATAGTTTTAGAACTAATTTTGTCTTCAACCTTTTATTTTGATCATGTCCATTGATTAAAATTTGACTCTGTCACTGTGTTAGGTTGGCTTTGGTTGGCAAAAATATTATGACACAATCTCCGAGCAAACATCCGAATATAAGCTTAAATTGGCACCTTCATTTTCTGGATCTTCTTTCAAATTAAAATGGGTGGATTTTTTCATGCATAGGAACTCTTTCCTCTATTGCCAATTAGCAATGTTCTGTGCACCTCAAAACACCACATGATAATCGCTTTTTGACCAAGAATTGGCACCATCATTGCCCATCCAAATTAAACGATATTCAAGCAGCAAGCTACTGAAGGATATTCCCTTTATCACCTCGGCTTCATGTGGCATGAAAATGCTGGTCACCAACTCCACATATATTCCACATTCAACGATCTCAAATCTTCATCTACTAGTTCATTTGCCTTTCATCTTCGCTAGATTCTAATCTTATTAAGAGAACAATGTACAGAAATTATAGATTATGTCAACGACGCTAGCTAGATCGGCAATTAAAAGATAGCAACAAGAATATATTGTTTCAATTATTCAACCTCTTTTTAAGAAAAGTGATTCGCGTTGGAGAATCAATAAACTTAACCAAAACAACAAAGCCTTAAACATCGAGTATGTCTCAAATTATGAGCATTCCCATTGGCAATTGCAAATGAAAAATGTAGGGGAAAAGTACAATCAAGGCACAAAAGGTGTTGGCAACCGGACTTGTAAAATGTCAAAATTACAAAATTTTTTTTTTTTTTTTGCAATTATGCTACAATGCCATCCTAAATGTAGGATGGCAATGTAGCACAATTGTAAAAATTAGAATATATTTTAATTGATAAAGTGGAAGAGAGATGGAGGAGAAGAGAGAGGTAGAGTTGTATTGAAATATATTATATTATTTTAGTGGGTAATATATATTATTTTAATGAGTAGAATAGGAAAATAAAAATTGGAATGTTGGTGTGTTGTAAAATAGTATGGTATGGTATAATTGATAAAGTAACTTTTGAGATGGTAAAATAGAATAGGATACAATTTTCCATTGTGAATGCTAGGATGGTATATTTGAAATATACAACCCAAGTGGAGGTAGTCTTCCATAACATTGAGAATTCTATTTAAATCTCAATTTCAAATGATTTATAAATTATCCTTTTTTTTTCTCATAAATATTTTGACACAATTGGAGTGATAGTGTTATAACTTATAGTGCAATTATCAATCAAACACTATATAATTAATAGTCTACTAATGAGACTATGATTTTTGTAGAACCTCACCAACTTTTGGACTGTCACAACAATTAGCTAATAGAAAAATAATCTCGTGTTATACAGTTGTATCCTATTTGCCGTGATAATCGTGTCATATTATATATATATATTTTTTTTAAATTGGTCATATCACCATATTGTACTGGCTCGTGTCATGAGAAAAGTATCTAGTGAGCTAAGTGTATATGCTATTTGTGAGACTAACATGCGTATAATTTTTCAAAAATTGTTCATATGGTCATATTGTACACGAATATGTATTATAAGAAAAATAACTAGTGAGTTGGGCATATACACCCTTTGTGAGATTGATACATAAGTCGGGAGTATATGCCCTTTGTGAGCTACCATGTGAGCCCTATGTACATATCAGTCTCACAAGGAACATGCATGCCCGTTTCATACATGATTTTTTTGTGTCCGGATCCGTACTTGACACTTCCTAGATGAAGAATTTCGTGTACACCACTACCCGTAGTATGATTCTCTATATCTCTTTGCCTGACGTGGATGCGTGATGGGCGCTCCAGCTACGTAATCTGATTGCGGGACCTTACGTACGGACATCAATATCAAACAACACTTCAAACTTTCAAAGACCAACAAGTCTATGCAGAGAACAGAACAGAACAGAACAGATCAGATCAGAACACACCCATCACCATGGTCAAAGTCAAATCATGGATCCTCCTTCTTCCTCTGTCCTCTGATAACTGTGTCCCACGCCAAAAATGTGGGGCCCTCTTTGATGGGTAGGCCCATCAGCTAGTACCATCACTACCGTCCACTTTAATAAGTAGTGAGTCACTCGGTTTAGAGTGGTGGGGGCTTTACAAAGCTTTCAGATCGGCGAGGTTTCAGGCGCAAAACCAGAAGTGATTGCAAAAGCTGTAAAAAAAATTGCTTTTATGGGTAAAAGCAAAAGCGTGATTAAACTTCACACCAATTTGTATTATTTTTATTTTTATTTTTATTTTTGGGTTGTTTTATTTTAAATTTAAATAATTAATCTCACCCTGTTTGGGTCAAAACTCAAAACACGACACCTTTCTTGCGGGGGTCCCCTTAAAAACTGTTATATTCCGTTAAAAGTGTGTAACTATATAGTACTTTGGAAAACTTGGTTCTTTCTTTTCTTTAATCAACTATGGACGAGTTAAATGAACCCAATATAGATAAGCCAAAAACAAGAAAAGAAACCCAATTTCTTAACTACGAAGAAAATCAAATTTATAGAAAAAATAAAATGTTAATTAGAGTAGAATTGTGTTTGATTTTGATTTGAGAGGTACAATTTTGGAGTAAATCCCACATCTCTCTCAAAGTACAAATAAAGAGAGGACACACAAGAGAGAAGATTAGCTAAGAATAAAGAAGAAACAAATATAAGTTAACCATTTTTTTTTCTTCTTTTTCTTTATCTATACAGAGGAGGAAGCAAAATTACATTTCTCTCTGCGACCGGGATTAGTGAAAGCACAAAGCAAACCAACAAACCCAAACTCTTAAAAAGATTTATAAAAATAAAAATAAAAACCAAAACAAAGCAGGAGCAGAAACTAACACATTAGTCATTAATTAGTGTCCAAAATAAAGGAGACTTATATGACAAACACCACTTCTCTTCCTCTGCCTTCATTGCTATGTAAACCAAAAGTCATATTTTCTTTCTCATTCTCTTTCTTTGAAATATTGAAAAGAAAGAGAGAAAAACATTCAGAGCCAGAGAGCCCCAGCTTCTTTGAGAAGAGGCACCAAAGTTCCATTGATGTGAGAGGCCATGACTCTGTCCATTGCACCAATAAGTTTGCCACCAATGAACACAACAGGTACAGCAGTGGAGCTCCCTAAGAGCCTCATTAGAGCCTTTTCCATGTCTTTGCCTCTAGGGTCCTCATCCAACTCGTGCACAGTTGGGTTCACCCCCATGCCACAGAAGAGTCTCTTTATGGCATGGCACATGCAACATGTGCTCATGCTGAAGATGACCACCGCGTTCTCTGAGGCCAGCCTTTCTATGCGCTCTTGTGGGTCGCCAACGCTACTCCTTGTTGGCATATAAGAACCCCATGACTCAGATTGGTAATGCATTCTTTTTTTTTCTTTTCTTTTTTGTATCAAAGAAACTAATAAGAGGGTTTGGTGAATTAGTAACACAAGAAATAATGCTAAGAATTTGATAAAAGAGAGTGAGTGAATGAGTGAGTAAGTGATGTCTGAGGAATTATATGGAAGGAAGGGTTGGTATTTATAGAGGTGAGTTTGAAAGATTAACAGTCCAACTTGGTGGTTAGTTTTGTAAATATAAAAAAAAGTTAGTCTGTTGCAGTCGTCAGCGCATGCAAGCAAGCAAAAAAGAAAGAGAGAGAGAGAGAGAGAGAGAGATCTTTAGACTGCTTTTATAATCTCAAGAGGAAGTGAAATAAGAAACAATAAAAGAGGGGGTAGCATATGCATTTTAGATCAAAATTGTTAAATTAACGAAATTAGAGTATAGGGACATATTTTGTCATAATTTGTACGTGTCAAATATTCTTTGGATTACAACGGTATTGTCTCAATCTCGAACTGTCGTGTGTAAGTCAATGTAAGTAATATAATTAAATCACAAGTTAATATATGTACAAATTGTGTCAAAGCATGCGTCTTTAAAACAATTGTTAAATTAAACCTGCAACAAGTAGATTCTCATCAAGAGTTTGTTCCTCTCTCATTTTTTTATTTTTTAAGTGTTACTGTGAAACTCCCTTAAAATTTAAGATAGATTTGGAGCAAAAAAAAAAAAAGAAAACTTATATAAGTCTTTATTTTGTCCTCCATTACAATTAATTATTTACTGAAAAATGTAAATAATTAAATCTTCAAGACCAAGTTCAAACTTAAGATTAATGAATACTATAAACTATCACTTACACCTAAGGAGTAAAAAGAAAAGAAAAGAAAAGAAAAGATAAATTTAATGATGATTTAACCATTATTTTAACAATTAAAGCAACAACCTTTTGTTTTCCTCTTAACAGAGATAAAAGTTGAAACATGTAACAGACAACACAACAACACAAGCTTGAAATGGTCATTAATTTGTTTCCTGTTGATCAGTACCTAGCTTTTCAATCATTAATTAAGGGGGAAGAGATTAAGAAATATGTTAGAGACACAAAAAATTTCATAATTATTGCTATAACTTGTTACATGGTAAGTTGTGAATATGATGAAAGTCAAATGGTGGGTCCATACCTTCACTACTCATAACTCATCACATAACAAGTTGTAGTAAAAGTTGTAAAATTTTTTGTGTTCCTAACATTGTTAAAAGATTAATAAAAATATAAAAGTTGAAACATGTAATAGACAACACAACAACACAAGCTTGAAATAGTCATTAATTTGTTTCATGTTGATCAGTCCCTAGCTTTTCAATCATTAATTAAGGGGAAAGAGATTAAGGAAAATGTTAGAGACACACAAAATATCATAATTATTATCACAACTTATTACATAATAAGTTTGTAAATAGTGAAAGTTAAATAATGGGTCTGCACCTCTATTTCTTATAATTCACTACATAACAAATTATAGCAAAAATTGTGAAATTTTTTGTATATAATGTTAGAGATTAATAAGAAGATAAAATAAAGGGTTTGGGGGAGAGACAGGAAGCACAGGCTTTTTCAGAAGGGAGTTGTTGGTTAATAGATAGACGGCTGCTTCCGTCCTTGTTGTCGGCCCTACTAGATCAAAACAAAAGGATATTGAACGTGGCCATCACCAACCTTTGTTCCTCTTTTTGACGTGACCTTCATGCGCATTTTTTTTTATTATTTTACCCACAGTTCCCACCTTGGACCCTTCTTTCTTTTATTTTACCTCCTATATATATTACCTAAATATATATATATATAAATAATAAGACCCATCAAATTTTGTCTAATATAGAAAATGAGAGGGGTTTATTAGCGTATGTCCGGTTAGTAGGACTGTTTACAAGTCGGGTCGAATTAGATTTGGGTCTGACCTGCAACTAATTCGATTGAATTAGGTGAATAGAAAATGGACTCGCAATTGATTGAACGTTCAGATCGAGCTCAATAGAGCGGGTTATCGGTTGAGCAGGTCAGAGCCGGTTGGGTGATTTCAGGTCTCAACTCTCAAGCACAACAACATTTCAAAACCTAGAACAATCTTTAAAAAAAAGAAAAAAAAAAAAGAAAAAAAGAAAAAGAACAATATTCTTAAAAATTAAAAAAAAAAAAAAAAAAAAAAAAAAAAATCCCAAAACAATCTTCTCAAAATCCAAACCAAAAATCCTAGAGCTAGGAGACTAAAAGAAAATCAAATCCCAGAAAAATCTTAAAAAAAAAAAAACCCAAAACAAAGAAATTACAATCCAAACAAAAAACCCCAAATCTATGAGACAAATGAAAAAAAAAAGAAAAAAAGAAAAAGAAAAAAAGAAGAGAATATTAAACCAGCACCATCACCACCACTCCCTCCCCCACCACCAACACATCCATCACAAAATCAATACAAATATTTTAAAAAAAGAAAACTTTTTTTACTAACCCACCATCAAACACAAATCAGAGTATCAAGATGAGATTTCAAGTAGATTAGAGGAGGCTTATGGAGTTTGAGACTTAAACAAGGATGGCGAGTGCAACGATAACAGGGTGACATCGGCAATAGGCTTGTGGAGTTTGAATCAGCGACGGCGGACTGGGTGATAGTAAGGAGGTTAGGATTAGGGGCGGCGATAAGGCCCAACTTAGTGATGGCGGCAGCAAGGAGGCTAGGCGCTAGGTTTAGGGATTTGAGTGAGAGATTAGAGAAAGTGCAGAGATTAAAGAAAGTGAGAGATTTTTTTAGAAACTAAAACGCAAGTGTTAGTGTAGAACGGGTTGGTGTTAACCTAATTACAGACCCATCACCCAAGTTTTTCTTTTTAAAAATTCTAGGTTGGGCGGGTCGGTTTACGTGGGTTATAAGTCTAGAGGCTCAAAACTGACCTGAAAAACTGAATTTTAAATTTCATTGACTCGTACCCGACTTGTATAGACATTCGGATCCATCTGTGGACCTTCGGGTCAGATCGGGTTGGACAGGTGCATCGTGTCTGATGGGTTGATGGACAGCCCTACTTGTTAGAAAGATAAACTCTTTTGAGAGCTTTTTTGAATAATTCATATATATTTTAACTCAAAAAGCTTAAGTTCAATGAGTATGTGCTTAATTATGTTATATTAATTACTTATTCTTCTCATTATTATTCAATGTGAGGCTTCGCTCACACGTGTAACCCAACACGCTCTTAGAGCATACATTGGTGAACCGTTTTAGAAAACGTTTAATGGAAAAATGAAAAAATTGACTAATTTTTTGACAGTTTTTTCAAAATTTCATAAAAATATCCTAAAATGAATAATTAATGTATGTCCTAAGGTCACAAATTAACCAGACCCAAAATGAAATTAGAAACAAAAGTCTATTATTTTAACATTAGGGGGAAAAAATTTAACAATATCTGACTCTTTTAGGAAAAAATTAGAAAAACAAAAAAAAAACACCTACCCAAACTCATTTAGTTATGTAGTACTTTTTGGAACTCAAGTTCCAAATGAAACTCGAGTTCCCAGCATTAAGTTTGATTAAATTGCCATAACGCTTGGAACTCGAGTTTGGTACATTTGAGTTTCACTTAGAACTTGAATGTGACAAGCTTGAGTTTCAAAAAAGTGTTACATAACTAAATAGGTATAGTCGGAAGGTTTTTTTTTTTTTTTTTTTCCCTAAATTTATCATAAAATTATGCTATTTGGCAAAAAAAAAAAAAAAAAAAAAAGGCCAGAAAATTTTTAAAAACGCCTTACTCTTTTTATTTTTTATTTTTTAGATAACTAATTGCATAGTTTGATCTCTTCTAGATACCAAGCACTTAATGAGCAGGTGCCAATTAAGGTACAAAGCTCTTGCCAAAAAAATAAATTAATTAAATGTCTGACTTCTATGTTCAATTTGCGGAATCTGCGAAAGATTAAGTCGAATAAGGAAGTGGTTCCATGCCTTGTAATTTGCATGTGGGCAACTATTATTAAAAGATTGATGAATATTCTGAACGTTCCTCATTTTATTATAGATGCCTCGTATATTGTGGACTTGGGCGGTTTGTTTTTCTTTTATACAGGATACAAATCTATCAAAGCATAGAAAAGAATATATTTATGTAAATAATTATCACATGTGGTATACATGGTAATTCATATATAATATTATCTAAGGAGCATCAAGGAAATTGATTTAGAAGAATTTATGTTTATCCATACAAATTCATCACTTTTTGTGTGTGGCAGATTTGAGTCCATCACATCAGAGATGGGGGGAGAGAGGTTGAAGATGTGAAATTATTGTGCAGAATCATTTCTGGCTAAAAGGAAAGAGAGAATATAATAGATAGAAATCTGGGATTTCATGGCAGGTAAAAATGCATAGTTTGAGTCTATATAAGATCAATGTTGGCACGAATTTGAATTTCCGAATAGAAAACTTGGGTATTGATAAGTTAGATAAAATCTCATATAAAAGCATATATATAGTTTTTAGTTGATTGAATTGAACACTGAGAAAGTGTTTCAACTAAGTGGTGCGCATGCTTGGCCCTTATGCAGTACGCATGCCTCATGTAGTCTTAGACATGTATGCAGCATGTCCAATGTGTAACAGAGAACTTTTTGTATTAGTTTAGATTTTACAGTATGTGATTATAAGCAATTTAAATATAGGGGTAAAAAAGAAAGCAAAAGGGGGAGACAGAAAAAATAGGAGCTTAAAAAAATGAAGAAAGGTCCGTACATGATGTGCCCTAACCCCTAAGGCAGAAAAAGAAGTTGAGCTGCTTTTGGTATTTGGGGTCATGCTAGCTTTTTGCAAATGAAAGAGAAGGAGACACATAAGCAAGGCTATATATTAGAAGAGATGGATGGTAAAGAAAAAGAAAAGGATATTATTCGATTATGCTTGTCGGGTTTCTTTCTTACCCTCTTCACTCTAGTGTATATAACTATTTATATATATATATATATATGTGTGTGTATATAAACATGCTGAATTAGGCACGGAATCAGAATTTTGAGAATGGGGCCAAAATAATAGTAAATATAAAAATTTAACCAATTTAGAAGTGTTATACAAGAAATAAGAAGGGTTTAGGGGGCCAATTTTATATCTTTTGAAAACTTAAAGTAAATTTAGGGGTAAAAATTTACTATTTAGGAAGTTTGGGGGGCCAATTATATATTCTTGGCAAACTAACTACATTGTTTGTTCAAAAAAATTTATAATCAGAAGAAGATAAAAGAAAGAAATAAAAAAAATAAAAAAAAGTCGGTGGTTATATGCTTCGTATGGGTTCCAAAAGACTTGCAAAAAGAAGTCTTATAAAGTTTGGATTTGATATATATCAGTTTGGTGCTAATCAAAGCAACTGTGATGCTTAAGGAAGCACTTATAAAGATGGCGCTTTGTGGAAGATGGGATCTATGGACAATCTTAATTGGATGAAGTGGCCACATCGTAATCTTTAGCTTATAAGCGATTTTAGTTTTTGAAGTTTAAATTAATCATTTTTAGTCCCAATAAACTAAATTAAATTGATCAATCTTAGTTCTTAATGTTTAACAAAGTGATGACATGTAAGTGTTTAGTTTGGTTATGTCATCTAAAGACTAAAGGTGAAAAACTAATATTTGAAGGTAAAAAACTAATATTTGAGAAGTTTGTGGGGCCCATGGCGCCTTAAGTTTCAATTTAGTTCCGCCCCTGGTTCTTGGCAAACTAACTACATTGTTTGTTCAAAAAAATTTATAATCAGAAGAAGATAAAAGAAAGAAAAAAAAAAAAAAAAAAGGTCGGTGGTTAATTATATGCTTCGTATGGGTTCCAAAAGACTTGCAAAAAGAAGTCTTATAAAGTTTGGATTTGATACATATCAGTATGGTGCTAATCAAAGCAACTGTGATGCTTAAGTAAGCACTTATAAAGATGGCGCTTTGTGGTAGATGGGATGTATGGACAATCTTAATTGGATGATGTGGCCACATCATAATCTTTAGCTTATAAGCGATTTTAGTTTTTGAAGTTTAAATTAATCATTTTTAGTCCCAATAAACTAAATTACATTGATCAATCTTATTTCTTAATGTTTAACAAAGTGATGGCATGTAAGTGTTTAGTTTGGTTATGTCATCTAAAGACTAAAGGTGATCACTGCAAACTTTAGAAACCAAAATCGCTCATAGACCAACAATGTTTTGTTTTTCACCTAAAGTGCTTCTATAGTTTTGTACATATGCATTTAGTGTATGTTTGGATAAATTTATTTTTCATCTCTTTATATTATTGAGAATTAAATTGTGTAAAAATACTTTCATACTTATGAAATCTTTTCAATTTAAGCCTCTATCCACTTTCGCCATTCATTTCCATTATTTTAGGTCATTTGAAGTAGGGGAAAATGGAGAACGTACGTAAACGGTTGATAAAACTTGTGTTTCACCTAAATGACTAGCTTCAATGACTACTAAATTGATTTATGAATAAGCCATACGTGTTCCCATAAATAAAATAAATAAATAAATAAAAAGCCATACGTGACATGCATAATTTTGTTACTTTTCTTTATTCGGTTACAGTTGACAATAATAGAGATTAACATAAATTGAAACAGTTTCATAAGTGTGAAACTTTAATTGACAAAATTACAATTTTGGGACCTAAATATATGATCTTAATTCTAGGTCTTTTATGTAATATTTCATTTTTATTGCACAAGCTTGTAAACATGCCCTTATGATAATGGTACACTGCCACACTATGCTACTAGCTAGCCCTCTTTTTGTGACAAAAAAACCTAAAAAGATTGAACTGCCAAATTGGAATGTTGCTGTGGCACTTTAATCAACTTCCCAGATCATGAGGTCAAAAGTAATCAAATGGTGAAAACGACCTACGCCTTCCCAAGGATGGTGTTCAATTTTCAAGCAAGAAGATATACATGTTGAGGTAATCCAACGGTGTGGACTTGAGTATTGGGAATCTAATTCTTTTCACTAGAGACTAGAGACTAGAGACTAGAGAGAGTATATTCAAAGTTCAAACCCTCTTCACTTGTGTATTTTTAGTGAGGCAATCCACAGCATATGGTCCTAGTTTGCATGACGTGATCAAGGCTTCAGCTTTTATGTTTTCCTGAAATTCTTTCACCATTAATAGTAGAACAAAGCTGAAAGAAAGAATAAGACAGTTCTTTAATTAGGCAAATGTCACCCAATTCTTGAACACAGTTATATTGTGATTCAAAAACTTCAGAGCGTGTCCCCTTAAATAACACAAAGCAATGATCTTAATACAATCCACCAGTTGATACATACATAATCACAGATTATGAGCCTGAATCATCACTCTTAGTATTGGATCAAGGCATATTGGCTTGGATTTCTTGGCCCTGAAATGATGGCAAGCAAAGCTTTATTCATGTATCTAGGTCGAACAAGACCTCGAGCTCTGTGATTCTAGTCAGGTTTCAAACCCTAAAGATGTTTTCTTAGTATTTTAAAGCTTTTCACATTATTAGTGTTGCTAAACAAAAAAGTGAAAAAACTCATCTAGTTTAAGCACGTGGTGATGTATTAAGTTGAGAGGTGAAGTAAAAAGTTTAAGAAATAAGGATGTGTTTAGAGTGTGATAATGGTGTTGGGGAAGGTATAGGCACATAAAAACATGTCGAAGCAAAAAGCCGGTGACACTGTAGTGGTGTGCTCACGATAACCATTAAAATGATTTGCCCATGCATTGCATGTCGGGAATTTATTGTTTACTACTATTTTTTTTTTTTTGCTCTCTAACTTGATTAATGTAAAGTTTACATGTTAAAAGAAAAACTACAACCAGCCATTATTTCCATAGTTCATAAAAAGACAGACCAATATATATATATATATATAGGGTCTGTTTGGATAGCACTTATTGTTGCTGAAAGTTGCTAAAAACTGATTGTTGCTGAAAACACTGTAGCAAAATAATTTTTAAATGTGTGAATAGTGTTGTGGGACCCATTTTTAATATTTTTTAATACATAAACAGTGCGCTACAGTGCGTGAACAGTGCTAATTGTCTCCTGCACAGTGATTTTACTGTTCATGCGTTGAAAAAAAAAAAAAAAAACAAAGCTCCGAAACGCAGAATTGGAAACGCACAGCAACTTTGAGTGCTATCCAAACGCAGGCATAGCTTCTTTTGGAGACCAAGTTATACACAATTATATTCATTGTTTGTTATAAGGATGTCCACCATTATAATTTGTCAGTAATTGCTATGAAGATTTGAGTATGAGTGTCATTTACATGTTTGAATTTGGAAGGCAGTGGATCATTTCAACTATCTCAATTCATAAAAAATTTTGATTGTCAAATAAAGAATTTGTGAGCAAATCTCACTTATTAAAAAGAAAATAAGAAATTATTGATACCTTAATTTAATATAAAAAACAATTATAAATGAAACAAAATATAGTTTGAAATGTTATCATATTTTTTCTTTAAAAAAATAAATAAATTGGCAAGTGGTATCCTCATATATAACAAATAGAGGAAGCTCATCCAACATTTTAACGATTTACAATAAAGTCATTGAAGGAGTTTCAAATAGTCAATTGCATTTTCATGTGTGTGGATTAATGGATTGGATCAATGCAATTGAATCCGTATATATCCAATTCCATTTTTGTTATTTAGTATATATATTTTTTATATAATTAGAATCAGACACATCAAGATTTAGCTATGAGTAAAAAAAAATTCATGCGCACTCTTAGTACGATGGTGAGGGGGCAAAGGTCGAGATTCAAGCCTTCAAAAAAGAGTTTTACAAACACGTATACTTAAATACATTTAAATTAAGTTAGAGTATGATTTCTTTCTTACGTAAAAAAAATATATAAAAAAACAAAAAAAAAAACCTATTAGTGAAAAATTCAGACTAAAAAATTAAGAAAGAAGCCACGAGGTGGGAAATGAGCTAACTTAAAAGAGGAAATTTTTTTTTTTTCAAATCTGACTTATTAAAACCATCTAGGAAATATAATTAATTTTGTGTTCAATATTAATGAAAAATTTTCATGAATATCCCAAGATAAATGTAGGTACAGTACAGAAGCAAAATCTTGAGTCGTACGTACTGTCTTAGACACAAAATTTAGTGAATGCAGCAAAATCAGAATCACACTTATCAACGTTAAAATTGTACTCGTGAATCCCCCAATCTCATTGTCCCATGTAAACCATGAAGAGCCATTCTAAAAGTTTGAAATTTCAAAGAGACAAAAATTCCAGTCTCAAACATGCGAAGAGTACGAATGCAATATTGCAAAACAAAAGAATAGGTGCCATAGCTATAGTGGTGGAGGGAGCAATAATTAAGTTGAAAATCACACAGAATTTCATTATTCATTATTAATTTTGTTTTCAAGTACATTATAAACTTTGCTCATTTTTTAGACTCGATATTCATACAATATTTCTATAATTTGTTTTGGATTAATTTTTTTCTTTTAACTTTTTAATTGATTTTGTTAATTATAACTTTTTAAAACCTCATAATTTTTTTTGTTGGCTACAATTGCACTTTTATTAATTTTCAAATCGAATCCAAGGGCACACATAATCTCTCTCTCTCTCTCTCTCTCTCTCTCTCTCTCTTATTGTTTCTATAAATTGTATATTTTTTACACTTCAAGGAATAATAATAATAATTATTACTAAATTACACTATGCGTGCGTTTGCCTAGTGTTTCAGCTTCGTTTAGCATTTTTTTTGGGGTCACACAGCATTGTTCATACGATCACCAAACTCAGCAAAACGTGCATACCCATGCATTTTTTAGTCTCATAGTACTATTTATACATTTAAAAATTATTTTGCTATAGTATTTTCAGCAATAAGTTTTCAATTTTTAGCAAATAAGCGGTATCTAAATAGACTCTAAAGTACATTTTTGCTTCTTTTTGCGTTTGAGAGAGTATTTTTATTTTGGTATCTTTTATTTGAAAATTGTCATTTTTCGTCTTAGAAATTGAGAGTGTTTTAAAAATAATACTCCTTCTGTCCATTTTTCGTCCTTATGAGAATCTAGCCATCAAATGCTAAATCAATAACTGATACACATATTAATTGTAAGATGCTCATGAGTGAGATGCTACCATGTCATAAAAAATAGGGTCTTATTATTATTATTATTATTATTTTCTCCTTTTGTTCCTCAATCCCTAATTTCCTGCAAATTGAAACTCAAACAAAGAAACCACACGCACATGTGTGGTGATGAAGTGAACCACCATGCAATTAAAGAAGATGAGAATGTTAGAGATATATATTAGACATATAAGCCCAATGTAATAGGCCCAAGCCCATTCCTGCTTGTCCTAGTGGTCTAGGGTTTAGTCACCTATATATACTCATGTTAGGATTCATTATAATACATGTTATTGTACTACACTCTTATATAATAAAGATGTAGCTCTTAAGGGATTCCTCCGTGGATGTAGGTCGTCAAAACTGAACCATGTAACCCTCGTGTTCTCGGTATTCCTATTCTGCTTCCCCTTCTGCATCCACTCTAGCATATACAACATGATATAACACATCACATTGCTAATAATGTTATTTAACAGAGAAAAAGGAGAGGAAAATACATAAACAATAATTTATAACAAAAAAATACTTTATTTTTCACGATCGATGGGGCAGCATGTAACACGTGGTATAGTGGGCCACGTGCTCTCATCTTAGACACCTATGGATCAACTCTTATTTAGCACTTAATGCCAATTCATTCATTGGGTGGACAAGGAACCATTTTAAAAACGATCTCAAACGTAAGAGACAAAAATAGAAATAGGGTCTAAAATGAAAACATGATCAAACTTTGAAAAGCCAAACTATAATTTTTAGAATGAAAATATTGGGAAAATGCTAAAGTTATAATTTTCTTTTTAGAGTTTGTAGGTTTTTACTTGCACTAGGAAGAGTTGAGAATTAAAACCTAAAATTGTGCTAGGATGAGAGCCTAAATAATGTAGGTTTTTTTTTTTTCCCCAACTCATTTGATTGAGCCATTTTCATTTATTTATATTTCCCTCGTAACTGCCAGATTTATTATAGTCATAAACGAAAGGACCACTTTGAAATGGGGGAAAATGGGGTTTTGTCCTTATTAAGCACTGTGTCATTGTTTTGAAGCTATTATTGAGTTACAAGTGGAACTCGACATTAACAATGTCAAGTTTTATACATATTTTGCGACTTAATTTTTTTTTTTTTTTTTTTAAATTAAGTGAAACTCAACTTTGCTAAAGTCGAATTTCAATTAAAAATTTACATATAACTCGATTTGAGGATATCGACTTTAATATAGAATTTGATTTTGTTAAAATCAGATTTCAAAAATAAGAATACGGTGCTTAATAATTTTAAAACAAGAACATTGTGTTAGATTTTAAAAAAAAAAAAATGAGGGCAAAAGCCCAATTTACCCCTTTGAAATGAAATCAAACTTAATGGACTAAAAAATCTTAAACTTAAAAGAACATATATTATAAATACAATCTCAAATTTTAAGAATCAAAAGTATAATTTAAGCTATAAACTCTTTTTTTCTAACTATTATTATATTATAAGACTTGACCTGAGTCCAGTTCATTTAAATTTTCAAAATTGTATAGACCAATGAAGATAAACTATGAAACTATCCCCTAAATACTCCAACAGTCCTACTAGGATTGCATTATTAGGTTTAGGACAGCATTAAACCATTCATAGATTTGGTTTCTAAAACTTTCGAAGGGCCCTACGAAACTTTCTGATATAAATTAGGTCAGCAAACTGTACTGAGTAGGTGTGGGGTTTGTCCTTTGGTCTCCCACTTTGACCCTTTTTGCTGTTGGGCATGCCCTTAACTTCAGCTTCATTCTCTCCCCCTCTCTCTCTCATGGATCATTCATGGGTGATGATATTTTACAACAAAGCCTGACGCCAACACAGCTTTTGAAAGTGAGACCAAAACCCATATAATATACACTTTTGTCATCATCAATACACTTATTTATATACCCGTCCTTGTTGGACCGTTAAAGTTGTAAAACAACAAGACGGCTTTTTCTCAGCCTTTGCTAAACCTAGCTGACGTTAGCCTAACGTTGACTGCTTTTCTTTTTTCTGCTTTCTTTTGTTTATTTCTAACCTAAGCCTCCTGTGTGGCTGTGTTTGTCGCTTTCATTTTGCATGGTTTCATTAGATTAATAACTTTGTTTGGATTATCATGAGCTTCAATGCCTAGGCCAATGTTCCAATTATTTTTTGGAATTTGAAACTGTGTGTGTGTGTGAAAGAAAATATATATATATATATATAGATATATATAGACACACACTATGAACTTTAATTTTTGCAGTTGGGAAGTTTGATAGTGGGGTGTGTATCGGTATTGGGATCTGACGGTGCTTTTGTCTCACATTGTGTTCTGATACTGTCGTATAGAGATTAGAGAGAATGTCTATCTGCTTTTTCCTTCTTCTTGTTTGGATGCCAGAATTGGTTATCCTTGTTTTGAGGTAATAATAATTTGATCTAGAAACAAAAGATATTGGATAAAAATATTCATTAAGCATATAGTATTTGATACCAACAAAAATATAAATAATTTTTTTTAACCATTACTTGTTTCCCAATTTTTCTTCAAGTAATTGCTTGTTAGGTATATAGGAGTATGTACTTGGAACAGTACGTGAGATAAAAGAGTACTTATATGATTCATTAATCAGGATTATCATTTGTTTAAATTTAATTTCAGGCTTATGTTAATGGGTGTCATCATGCTTCCATTAAGGAGGAATTTAAGGTCCAATTTAATAAATAAATTAAATAAATAAAAGAATAAGACATAAAATTGCAAAAAAAAAAAAAAAGACAAAAAAATAGTAAAAAAAGAGTCAAAGATTGCTGTTAACACGCATCGTAACACAACTCATAAACAAATACTTTTTTAACCAACCTATGTATGTACTTGATTGCATTCAAAAAGCTGATCGATTACAATAAAAAATTTAGTCTTAACCATTGCCACTAGGCACTTGCAAAATGCACCCTCAACTTAAGAACCTAAATTTTGTTCATAAGGTTAGGTTGCATTCCAAAAATTAGGTTAGTCTCAAAGTACCCATCCCACGACTAATTAGTTGCAATCCCAAAACCATTGAATATCATCTTGTTGCATGGTGTTGAGGTTCAAACTTTCTTCTAGAGATTGTACCAGTATGTTAGCCTTTTCCCTTATAATTTGCTAAACATGGGTAAAATTAAAAAAAAAAAAAAAAAATCCTTGTTACTTATAAGAAGACTAATTTGTTCATGCTTATTAAATTTATATGGTCATTTGAAGTGTGAAGTTAATTTTCGTTCTTTCAAAACTATAGTGGGATGTAGACTGTTGTCTGCTACAATACTTTGAACATTGTTGAGTTACTTTCATATTCTCTACTTCTTCTTGTTGTTCTTCTTCTATAACCAGGTGAAGAAATAAAAGTATGGATAAAATGAAAGTGTTCTAAATGATTGTGATTTGTGAATTAGTGTTAATTATATATATTGATTTAATTTTATCTTGTGATGGGGAAAAGAAGATTATAAGGGGTTGTCACATGGCTTCCAGTTTCTTTTCTAAATTGGCCATTCTTGTCAGCAAATGCTGAAGGATGTACTAAATGTTGATTGATGACCAATATGCTTTGCATTTAAAGATTTCCTTTGGTTTGCTGGAATAAAGTGAAACGATTAAAAATGTAGTTTGGTTGTCTGAAAGATCAATCTTCGTGCAATGGAATGTGTATGCCCTTCAACACCATTCAAAAAAGGAATAATTCCCAACAAGGTGCTTTTTAAGATGAAAGCTTTTGTATATCTTTTTACTAGTACCCATTTCATAATGACCTATTACCAAAGAAGCTTCACTGATATTCTTGGCAACTTGGTTTGTATGGATGTCTAACACATTCATATGGGGTGCAAAATCTACCTGAATAAAGAACTCAACAACAAAAAAATCAAAATTTGAGCACCCATCAAAGATTTTCAGTCCAGTATGTATGCTTCATTCTAAGTGCTGGTCTTGTCCTATTCAACAACAATTGATGTGCCATTACCCATTAGTATGAAGGATTTTATATACTTTTTTTGTTTCCTGAGAAATTAGAACTATGAAGGATATTGACACAAAAGAAGAAACTGGAGCCCCATTTTGGAGTCCTGAGCTGTCCCTTGCCAACAAGCCCAATGAGTCTTAAAATTGGCCAACAAGACAGCGCCAGCCCCTATTAGTTCCATTCCAAATTTTAGTCGAATGCTACAGAATAACTACTGCGTTGCACATTCGGCTTGCAAAGCAATTTTCGTTATACTTCAGTTTATTCTCAATTAAAAAATAAAGGAAACCCATTCCGTTCTCCTTTTTCTCCTTATGTCTAGAACAAAAGATAATTGGATTCACACTCGAGCTCAACTGAAGTTGTTATTATTATTATTTTAAATAAATTTTGTCGTATTTATATTGTGCAACACTATCAGACCACAAATGGTTGCCTCTAATGAGAGAGATGCAATTGTTATTGCTAATGCTAATGTTCTTATGATTTGCTGGGCTCAAATAACAACCAGACATCCTAGAACAATCCCATTAAAGGAATTTATTAGCTTATTTGTGAACAACTTATTTAGTTTTTGATTGAAAACTTTTTGTTAAAAGTATGCTAAAATATACTTGTATTTTTAAAAAAGAAAAAAAAAATGAAGTTTTTTTAAAAAAAAGTACATAAAAGCTAAAAGTTAGGCTTATAAGCTCTACCCAAACAGACACATATGTGAAACTGAAGCCCTATAATGGTTAGAACACGCGATTGATTATGACCCATTTTTAATTAAGTTGAGATAACCGAATAATCATTATCTTCTGTCCCACTCTTTTTGTTCCACTCCACACCAAAAAAAAAAAAAATCCTTTATGTCTCTATCTATTTTATTAAATGCTAATTTTCTCCCATAAAAAAATGCTTATTTTCTACCTTTTCTTATTTTAGTTTCTAAAAATAAATAATAATAAAAAACCCAACAAACCTCCACCACCCAGTGGCGAATCCCCATTATAGGTTGGGGGCCTAAAATTTTGAAATATTTTAATATCCTATACATGTTATAAATCGATTAAGGTGGGGCCAAAGAAAAATGAGATTTGGCCCCCCAAATTAATTTGAGTTGCTCTCCAATAACATTAGGAAAAAAAAAAAAAAAAAAAAACTTGCACAACGATCATCCATTTTTTTTTCCCCTTTTTTTTTTTTATCTTTTCATTTATACATCCAATCAGTTGAGTTATAAGGCTTTTGGCTCCATTATATTTAAAATTTAATTATTTTTCTTTTTGGATTATTTTCCGTACATGTTTAGAGTAAAGTAGACAATTTGTGTATACTCATTAGAGTTTAGAAAGATTATGTTCATTAGAAAACAAATTAGTAAGATAACAAGATCTTGTTAATCTAATTGTGTGTGTATGTTTTGAATTTGTCTAGACTGATTTATGAATATCATAGTTTGGCCCTCTCAAGTCAAAATTCTTGACTCCGCCACTGCCACCACCGACCCTCGCTGATATCATTAACGGCCATCCACCACTGCTAGGTGTCCACACCATGGCTGACCAGTTACCAAAAAGGAAACCCAATACATTTTCACCGATTAGAGCATTCCTATCCAAAATTGTCATCCTATCCTATTTTACCATCCCAAAAAACTACTTTATCAATTATACCATACCATTTTATAACATATCCAACATCTCAATTTTTATTTTCCCATCCAATATATTAAAATAATATATACCAAATCCATCTCTATTCTCTCCCATCTCTCTTCCCTTGCCACTACAACCACCTACTCCCGCTACCCACCATGAACAAACCCAAAAAAAGCTACCAAATTGAAACAAATCACCACTACATCGTTGCCTAAAAACTAAACTTTCAAGTAGCTAAATTAAACTTTTAAACAACCACAACAAATTAGCAAGCAATCAACGACCATTAAAACCACCACCATCAATCACCACCTCCACCACCATCAATCACAAACCCAACCACACCCACACTATTCAAACCCACCATCACCAGAAAAAGAAAAAAGAAAAAGTAGCAAACCTAACACCACCCACGACAAGCAAACCCAACCCATTAGCAAGCAAACCCAACACCACCCATACCCACAGCCAAAACCCATCACCCACAACCAACACCACCATACTGATCCACACCAAAACTCATCACCCACAGCACACTGATTTAGAAGCCTAGAAACCCAACTGATCTCCACCATAAAAAACCCACAAGAACGCACTGATCTCCATTGCCTGAAACGCACAAGAACTCACCAATCTCCGTCGCCAAAAACCCACGGCCCACCACGCTGATCCACCACAATCCTCAGCCCTAGACCCACCAAGCAAGCCCACCAAAATCTGATTAACAATCCTCAGCCCCTTGACCACAATGATCTCGCCTCTGTAATCATCCCCACAAAACTCTCCTTCACCGCCGCTTCAACACCTTTTATTCAAGCCCAAATCTCCAACACATTCCCCAAAGACAAAGAGAGGGAGACGAGAGAAGTCAAAGACAATTGAGAAAGAGAGAGTTGTGAAAGAAAGAGTCTGACACAGAGAGGAGAGAGAAAGAATAAAAGGGATTAAAATATTATTATTTTGTTTTGGCATGGTGCCACAGTACCATTCCAAAACAAATTGGGCCTGAATGCTAAAATATGCTTACATTTGGCATTTGCAAGCCCAACTGTGAATGCTCTTACCGCCACCATGAGCCTTTGCTAGCGCCACTAGGAAGAGATCACGACAACATCATTCAATCACAAAATAGAAATTATTAGAAGCCCTAAACCTGTGCAACATTTAGAGATTAGGAGAAACTATAACTTTTCAGTCACAACTAATCATATCATTCCTCTCTAAACTTTGAGCATAGATAGATACAAACAAAAGCCCAAAACCCCTTATAAACCTAGCACCACGCCCTCCTCACCCCTACAAATACACAATACCCAATAGTTGATGCAAGGAGCATCAAACAACTTATTTCTCATTGCAACTTTGGTACAAGCTATAGCAACAGCCGAGACAGGCTGACAGCCATGTGTGCAGTGCAGTAGCCTATCCTAGTGTAGTTCAACACTTACAGCAGCCTATCCTTAGTTTCTAATGTATTTCCAAGTCAATTACTTAGAGATTTCAGATTCAGTTAAGACCTATGTCCAAATAGCAAGCTTAAGGTTGTTATTCAACCTGTACTCAGTGGATTAGCTAATTAGTTAAGCATTAACCAATCAAATTTTCAACCTTATCTCTAATTGATCTCAGCTATTAGTATCAATCAGTTGTATAATAGCCTTTTAACTTGTATTTGTAAAATAGTTAGTTGATTTTTGCGAATGAAATAAGCTTGATAGCTTTTTTTGGAACTGTGTTCTTGTTGAGATACTTATCCACCTGTGTAGTTTACTCTAATCAACTCAAATCCCTTTCTCACTAAACTAATCAATAGCCCATCACTATTTCCCTGCATCAGTTTCTCACCCTCATTTATTTATTTTTGTGGGGTTGTCATAGTTTACTACTTTATATATATATATATATATATCCATTCTAGAAATGGAATATCCCCAAGGTTGATACTAAGTCCATCTACAAGACTAGTTGGCCTGAAAATACTTTTTATTCTCAATACAAAGTTAGAACTGTTGAACAAACATTTTCTATTTCAAAAACTCATGAAAAATGTTGCTTGTTTTCTAAAAGAAATATTAATGATTTTCTTGCTAAGAAATTTAGTTATTTGCGTATTGGTCTTGTTCAAGTTGCTATTAAATCACTTACTAGAAAAGGTATAAATGCTTCTGTCCTCATGTGTTTAAGAGATGCTAGATTCAAGAACTTTTTTGATAACATACTTGGTGTGATTACTGCATCTTTGTATGATGGTCCTATTTATTTTGACTGTTATCTTGATATTTCTCTTACTTTGGATGATCCTAATATTGTTTGATAAGGGTAAAATTGTGAATGTGAATACTCATGAATATAGTATCATGAAGCGATGTTCAAAATAGACCCGTCGGCCTCACTTGTCATAAATGGCAATCAAATAGCTTTAGGATGTCTACAGCTTTAGGAAGATGGGGTTAACTTGTCATAAATGGAAAACTGACACTACTAAGCTGAAGGGAATAGGCGACGGACATAACAAGGTTGTTAGTTGAAGATAGTAAGCTGAAGATAGTAAGCTGAAGACAGTAAGCTGAAGACAGTAAGCATAAGCGGAAGCTGATAAGAACAAGCTGAAGATAGGAAACTGAAGACAGTAAACTGAAAAGTAAGCTGAAGAGAGTAAACTGAAGACAGTAAGCTGAAGGCAGTAAGCTGAAGAGAGTAAGCTGAAGATAGTAAATATAAGAGGAAGCTGATGAGAACAAACTGAAGACAGTAAGTTGAAAGCAGTAAGCTGAAGAGTAAGCTGAAAATAGTAAGCTGAAGAGTAAGCTGAAAATAGTAAGCTGAAGAGTAAGCTGAAGACAGTAAGCTGAAGATAGTAAACTGAAGAGTAAGCTGAAGACAATAAGCTGAAGATAGTAAGCTGAACAGTAAGCTGAAGGCAGTAAGCTGAAGACAGTAAGTTGAAGGCAGTAAGCTGAAGACAATAAGCTGAAGAGTAAGTTAAAAATAGTAAGCTGAAGAGCAAGCTAAAGATAATAAGCTGAAGACAGTAAGCATAAGAAGAAGTTGATGAGAACAAGCTGAAGAGGGTAAGCAAACCTCCGTCCGGATCCATTAGTAAGTGACAATATTAGGGAGTCCATAAAGCTCACCGCATAGCCGACGAGTTGACCTTAGACAATAAAGATGGGTAACTGACGCAAATAAAGCTGAAGGGAGTAGGCGAAACTGACAACCCTAACGTGGTTTGTCTTGATCACCACATATGAGTATATAAGGAAATGTCTTGTATCCCACACTTAGTGTTAGTCTCCTACAAGGAAAGGATTCTGCAAAATAAACTTATGAGAATTCTTATAAGGAAAAGACTTTTAGCCCAAGGAAGAGAGGTCAACCCTCTACTACTATAAAAGCTCCAATACCCTCACAAACCAAGGTACGCATAATTGACCCCGCTCTAACACTTTAGAGTTGTGAGAAGTTCTAACTTGACCTTCGGAGGGTATTTGGCCGGTACCACATCGGTACTCCTTTTAAGGTCTTCAGCTTTTGTGTTGTGCTGGTGCTGTTTCGAGTGTGCGAGAACCATGTGGCTCACTGGTGATTTTTTTGGCATCATCATTGTTAAAGCTTTAACATTAAATATTTTTACATCTGGTTGTAACATGGAAGAAGGTAGCAAGCCTTTTGCTTTGATTTATCATATTTATTATAGACTCTTGGGTACTCAATTGAATCCTTGTGCTAGGATAAAGAGAGAATCTATTGGTAAAACCATGTTAATCCAATGTTCAACCCCTGATGCTAGAATTCAAGTTCCAAAAATGATTCAATGGCAAGATGTTAATCTTCCCAAAGAATGGTTGTTGGAACAAGAATCTCCTCATGCTGAACCTACTTTTGATGAGTTAAACCTCACCCATATTCAACAATATCTTGATGGCACTGTTAAAATAAGTTTTCATGATAACCAACCCTTAAGGATCAACGAAGGAATACATTCCTTTGTTGGATCTGAAAGTATCTTAAAAAGAGACCAAGATCTCAATGAATTTTTGTAAAAGAATTTTGAAAAACCTAGTTTGAAGCTAAAAGGAGTTTCAAGTGACAACTCCCAAGTTAGCATTGCTTTTTACTCTACTAAACCAGAACCTTCCTCTCCATATAGCAGAACTGCTATTGAAGAAGAAGAAACTAAATCTGCGTCTTCGTCTTTTTCGGATTTTCAAAATGTTGAAACCCCTGTTTTTGAAAGTCAATTAAGAGTTTTAAATGTTTTGAACGAGAACTTTGAAATTGATATGGTTGCTTTGTTTAATGAATTTGTTTCTGCAAAAAACAGAGATAAAAGGAAATATTACCAAAGTACTTTTGCTCAGTCTAAAAAAGACCATGTTAAAAGGAAATGGAAAGAAAAATGCATCGATTGAAAAAACACATTTTGTTTTTTGATTTTCTTGAAAACTATTATGTTCCAAAGGATAAAGTTTCAAAAAATCATTTGAATGTAATAAAGAAATCAAATTTTGTTAAAGAAGATAAAACCATTATAAGGTCTAGCCACCCGCCCCTTGAGACAATTCTTGTAAACTGTAAAGGGACTGAAGTGAAGGTCTCTCCTTTCAAAATTGCTGATGATAAAACCCATGTTTCTAGTATTATTGAATAAAACAATTTTACTAATGAATCCTTGCATGTTATTGGTCAACAGCTTGACCGTATTGAAGAAAAAATTGCTGAAAAAACTGCTGCTTCAAAACCTGAGAAACCTTTGATTAATTTACCCAGTCAAAGAGAAAAATTGAATTTTAAACCTCTTTGGCTAAAAATCTTGAAATTTTTGAGAAAATGTTTTTTGATTTAAAAGTTAAAATTGAGGGTACTTCTACAAGTGCTGCTCGAACTATTTCAAGAAATGAAAAAGAAACTGTTTTTGAAGAAAACATAGATTCTGACTCATTATCTTCTATTTCTATTAAAAAGATTTTTGATAATGATTTACCGGAAATTAAAAGATTTGTTGGAAAATCAAATCCCATGTCTTTTACAAAAAAAATGGTATTCAAAACCTACTCCTCTTGATATGCAGTTTGAAGAAATATCTTTTCAAACACAATTTTCTGTTTCTACTGATAAATTTTATGAATAAAATATTGATGGTTTATCTGAACAGGAAATCATTAATAAAATGGGTCATCTGTCTATGGTTGGAATTGATGTTAAAAAGAATGATGAAGGTTTGCCCATTTTGATGAAAGTATCGGTCAAGGTATACCTGATGGTGTCAATACCTTAATCTATACTCTTAAACATTTTGTTGGTACCCCATCTAATATTTCATCTCAAATTTCTAATTATCTAAACAATTTAAGATGTCCTACTATGTCTAGTTACAGATGGTACCAAGATGTTTTCATTTCTAGAGTTATGCTTCGAAAAGATTGCTACAAGCCTTATTGGAAAATGGTCCACCTCCTATCTTTGCTCATAAGGTAAAACAAGAATTAATTGGTAAAAATGATTCCATTGATTATGATAATTTAACTTATGGTGATATTCTAAGCACTATTAAAAAACTTGTAATTAATATGTGCAATGATGAAAATTTGTTAAAATACCAATTAAAGAACAAAAGAAAAGCTAAATATGAAATAAGTAATTTCTATGAATAATATGGTTTGCCCCCTATTGCTCCTTCCATGTAAAAAGGGAAAAAACATGATAAAATTCACAAAAATTATAACCATAAAAAATATAAAGATACAGAACTAACTTTGTAAACCCAATGATTTTTATGCTAAAAAGAAAAATGTTTCTAAATAATATGATAAACAGAAATCAGGTAAAGGCAAATGTTTTAACTGTGGTAAACCTGAACACTACAGTAAAGACTACAAACAAAAACTTGGTAATTTAAAAAATAAGTTTAACATGTTAAATATTGATGATAAAAACCAAGAAGATTTATTCCGAATCCTTGAATCAAACAATTCGTCTGATTCTTTGGAAGAGAATTTTTCTTCCTCATCTGATTCTTATTATATCAATCTGCTGATGAATCTTCTGGTTCACCTAATTTTAAAATTGGTTGTAGAGATTCTTGTTGCAATGTTATTAAAACTGTTAATGTTCTCACCAAAGTGAAGAAAATGAAAGTTTGTTAATTACTTTGATAAGCCAAATTGAGAACCCTGGATTAAAACAAGAGTATCTTAATAAGCTTAAGAAAAATTTAATAAAAGATGAAAATGTTAAAAAAGTGAAATCAACAATAAGTTTTGAAGAAACTTTGGAAAGATTTAATAAAAAGAAATCTAAAGATTTGACTGTTAATGATCTTCAACATGAAATTAATGTTGTTAAACAAGAAATAATTGAATTAAAAAATGAATTTAAAAGCATTAAAAGTGATAACAATAATCTTAAACAGGAATTGTTATTGTTAAAAATTGATAAAAACCTTGATAAACATTAATCTAATAATGAACACGATGAGCACAAAGACGGAGATGAATCCAATCGACAGGCTCTTCTTTCTGATAAAATTATTGCTAATGATTCTCAACTTAATCTTGTTAAGATGCTTCCTCCAAAACGGTTTACAAAAGTTAAGATTGTTGTTTTCCATGATTTTTATTTCAATGTTATTGCTATGATTAATTCTGGTGTGAATATGAACTGTATCCAAGAAGGATTAATTCCTTCAAAATATTTTGAAAAATCAACTAAAAGATTGGTTTCTGCTAATGGTACTCAAATGAAAATTAAATATGAATTGAATAATGCTCGTGTTTGCCATGATAATGTTTGTTTCAAGATTCCTTCTATTCTTGTTAAAAACATGACTGATAAAGTGATTCTTGGACTTCCACTTATAAATGCTTTGTGTCCTTTTCTTGTTGAACATGATGGAATTACTACTGATCCTTTTGGACAAAAGTAAAATTCAAATTTGTTTCAAAGTTTGAAATTGATACTGATGATGCTTTAAATTTGATTCACGCTAAAACCAAATATCTTAACTTCTTTAAGCAAGAGGTTAGATACAAAAGAATTGCTAAACAGCTTTCTAATAAATTGCTACAATCTAGAATTGATAATTTTCAAAAAATCTTGATAAAGAATATTTACTCTGATACCTTTTGGCAGAAAATGAGCATATTAGTGATCTAAATACCACTAGTAAGTGGAGTAGTATGACTTCCTTGGCAGAAAGGAAGAAAAAGGGAAAAGCACTTGCATAGGGCTATTCTCAAGACAAAAGGGGTTCAGTGGGACTTCCTTTTGTAATGCATGAAGGCGCATCCTCCAGGGATAACCCGAATGGATCAAAATCCCTTTAGGGATTTTTCCTAGCAGAGGTGACATATTTCAGTGGTGACATGGTTATTGCTTTGCAGGAAGTTTTGTCTAGAAGTTTGCAATTCCATAATGGAACCTACACAGAACTACCAAATTCTATTAAATTTATCCTTAACAACTTCCAAGCCGCTTTTACCCTAAAACACCACACCTTTTTCCAAAAAACCCTCCAAGCTTTGGAAATTCACCTGGTTAATACTACTGCCATAAATGAAGCCTATATAGGTCAACTCTTTGGCAAGAATATCCATTCAAAGGATAAAAAAACTATAATAGGTACTGATTATGCTAAATTAAGTCTTAAGACCCAATCTCTGTTGAGAAGTGCTATTGCCAACTTGCCAATTAAAATACAATTTTGTATTTTAGAAAGCAAGGCTATGTTTAGATCTTTTGATCTCTGGTTCGAATATTTCAAGATACTTATTACAATTGTTGTCCCTGATCCTGCTAATTCAGATGATCTTAGTGACATCCAAGAACAAGCCGATTGGGAAGAACACTTTGGAAGCAGTCTCAAAATGTATGAAAAGAAGCATCCCTTTCTGGGCCTTTTGGTCAATTATGAAGATGGTTCAGATGATGCTGATAGGGATCCCAATTGGTTGTCCAAATGTTTGAGTATGGATTTATCAGACTCATAAAACTAACAAGGCATGACCAAGCTAGTCAACTCTTGCAAATTATTTAGATGGCTGTTAAAAAATTTGACAGTCCCTTTGTTTCCATCGGATGCTAGAGCACCTTGTCAAAATGGGAAAAAGATAACTGGATGAAAGTCCAACCCTCTAAACATCTCGTTCTCATTAATGGATTCACTTACCAAGGACAATGGCATGAAGGATATTCTCATTTATCCTTCAGAGATCCTTATGCTCTTGCAGAATGTTAGAGAAATTATTTTAATAATCAAATTATTGATGTTGTTCAGAATCTATGGAAAGATTATCATTTCATAGGAAGTATAGAAATAATTTTTGTTTTTGGTCTCAAACCTTATGCTATTGCCATTTCTCATATACAACTTGCAGAACATAGTAATCCAAGAAGCTTCATCATCCCAAGAAGAACTCCGGAGTATGAGCCGCTTCTATATTGCGGATTCTGCAACTAGTACGCTATTTATCATGAACATGAATGTAATGATGATTCTCCATGGGATCCTTATGATGGCTACCCATCCAATGCCCCTGATACTGATTAATGAATGGCCAACCCAGGCCATTATTACTTCCAATCACCCAGAATGCTATTGTTTTGATTCTTGCCTATTCAGATCATGCCCATTGCTAAAAGTTCATTCACCAGTGCAAACAGCTGAACTAACCAATGCACCTGCTTCTACATCTGCTAAAACTGTTAAGCCCTCTGCTAAGCCTAAAAAGAAGGGTTCTCCTTTGGAAGAAATTCGCAAGGACCCTGATGCTTTGTATGCCCTCCTCAAGTTGAAATGGAAGGAGGAAGAAGCTGCTAATAATCATGATTCAGAAAATGAATTGTCCTCTGAAGCATCTGTTGCAAATTACCCATATTACCCCTACTATCAGGAATTGTTTGGTCATGATGAAGAAGACACTCCTAATTTAGCGGAAGATTGATTCTCCTATTTGTCTGGCCTGCACAACAGCCAAAATGCTACAATGTTTACCCCTGGTGAAGTCCTAACTATTGTGCTGCTTGTTTCCCATTACAAGAGAATCTGGTGATGCTTTCAGCCACTTTAGATAAAGTGGATTCCTAATGATTATGGTCACTTTGTTATTTTCAGCACAAAATGCCAAATTGATAAAAACTGGTTCTTTGAACTGAAGTTCTGGGCTCCTGCTGTCTTGAGTTGAAAAGTGAAAAGTCGCTGTTCACTTTTACTATTTATTTTTACTGTTCACTATTCACTGGTACTGTTTACTGTTACTATACACTTTTGCTATTCATTATGTTTTTTCTTCCTATATAAGGGGCGATGTCCCTTATATTAAGACTCAGAACTTTCTTTAGAATTTTCTTGAGAGAATTCCTTCCAGAGAGTTCCTTTAGACATATTTCTCTTCCTTAGGATTTTCCTCTAGAATTTTCACTACTATTTTCTTACAAATCTTGTAACTAGAACTAGTTTCAAGCCTTGTACCTGTTGAAATCCTGTAACTACTACTGATATAAGTACTGTTGTCTATTCTCAATAATAACTACTTTCAGCTTTGTGTTTAATATACTTGCTACTACTGCCTTTTTGGCTGGTTCTATTTTAATTATTTTATTTTCAAAATTGTTAATTGTTGCTACTGCCTTTTTGGCTGGTTTTACTCAATATAATATTACTGTGCTTCCGCCTTCAGTGTTGTCTTCCGCTCCCCTTATATATATATATATATATACACATATATATATATCTATTAAAAAGTAACCTCCATTGCTGGGATTTTGGTGACTAGTGAGTCAGATGTGGCTGTCTTGGTTGAGCTAAATACTGACTTAACCAATGAACACTGTAAGTGTTTAGTATAACAGCTTACCAACTAATCTCCTATACATGGAAAAATCTATCGAAACTTCACCTTGATGAAGTTTCAAATAGCAATTCCAAGGTATATTTTCTCTGACATACAAATATGCCTTTGGATGACCTAGCAACCTCAAGTCCTAAGAAGTACTTTAAAGGGCCTAGGTTTTCAACTTGAACTTACCATGGAGAAACCGTTTGAAGGCAGTCACGGGATAAAGTCACTGCTAACCGCAAGTGCTATAGTTGGAAAGTACTTTTGTCCATGCAACGTAGGAATGGGGGAGGGACCCCAAATATCACAATGAATAAGCTCAAAAAACTGAATCAGAAATATGAGAACTTTTATTAATGGAAGCCTCTTTTGCTTTGGCAAAAGGGCAGATTGTACAGTTTTGAGAATCAAGACTGCAATGTGTAACCCCTGGCACAACAGTAGATAGCAATTCTAGACTACTTGTAGAAAGGGTGTCTCCTAATCTATTTTGCCAAAGGTTTTTACAAACAGCATCGAAATGGGTCAAACGTGAACCAGGAAAAAAAAAAAAAAACCAATCATCCCTTTTTTTTATTTGATGAAAAAACAAACCTTGATCATCCAGATTATATGGCTAACATCTCCTGGCCTACTGGATCATATCAGCCGGTCGCAACTTGCAACTGGATGGGAACCAGTAATGGCAAGCACCACAAGGTCCACAACATCAAACAGCTAAGATTTTCATTCAATAATAAACTAAATGTCTTCCTCAACTAGCATACATTATGTCCCTAATCAACAAAATTAACTTTCTTCCCTAAATTAAGTAATACACTGAAGCCATTTTAACTCCATAATTAGCAAATGAAAATATAGTTTACAAGCATTCACTATGTGCAGATCTAATTAGGTGTATAATTCAAAAGCACATAAGCAAGAATTCAGATGCAGGGAGACAGAAGCTTCATCAAATTTGTCAATAGATGTCTTTATGTCCACAGCAAACCTTCTCCATTCCATGCAGCACTTTAACTGAGAATTCTATTGTCGAGAAATTGGTGCCATTGGCATGGACGGTGGCTGGTTATAAATATTGCCATCAGAACCCTGAAAACTTTGGTAAGAATTTGTAGTTGTAAAGGGAGAAATCCCAGACACTGGAGGATAACCAGGCATTGAAGGCAGCTGCTGTTGGGGCATGCCATAGCTGTATGGTACACTACTTATTGATCCAGCAGTCTGCATGTACTGGGGCACTGGATACTGTGGCATAGGTGGTAGTGGTGGCAGTGGAGGAGGAGACGACGAGGGGGGAGGTGGTGGCTCATTTGGTGCAAATTGTTGGCTGGTGGTAGACACATTGTGTTGGATAGATTCAGGATTAGGGAAAGGAGGAACTGGAGGTAGTTGAACATTTTGAGGCGGTGGTATGTAAGAGGATTGGTCAGTTTCAAGTTTAGGCCTCTTTTCAGAAGGGTAATCGTTAGAGGATTCTTTCATTGAATTGCCTATGACACCCTCTGATGCAAGGGAGGATAGGACATAAGAGAGCATCTGGACAGAGGATGTCGATGCAGTTAGCTTTGCTGCCACCGCAGCGGCAGCAGACTTGCGTGGGTCTTCCTCAATGTGGCCAGATTTTTCAGGATAGGAAACCTGCCGAGTGTACATTACTGGAGCTGATTGTTCCCTATCCCCCGGTACAAAGCTGTGAGGTGCTAGGGAGGTTTGAGCTTCCTTCGGGCTTTGCTCAGCTAGTGACTGAACTTTGTCTCTATTTAGAAACTGTTGACAGATATTACCTGCCTGCTCTGACTGGGACTGCGCGGCCTGGAAAACAACACATAGGAAAAGCATGCATAATATACTTAGAATAATTATAAACCATTTTCCAAAAAACATAGCAGGAAACCATGTTAGTGCACAATTAGAAGCGAATTGGACACCATTTACAGACTTTAAACTTGAAAGGCAACAAGAAATTGAGACTTATTATTCATGTTCCTTGTCTCAGAGAAGATTCTTCTTTCAAAACCCCACCCCCACCCCACCAAAAAAAAAAACCCAGAAAATAAAGGATATCTCATATTTTTGGTGCAAAATAATTTTTCAATCCTCTAATGATAAAACCAACATGTATAACATGTTCCACAGGAGGTCATATCAACATGAATTTCACATCTATCTAGCCATAAAATCTCCACAGCTGTTAGTCCACGAAAGATTTGGAGTGCAATAAATAAACTAATGAAAATCAACAAACCACAGTTGATATGGATAATTTATGTTTTTTTTTTTTTTTTTTTCATCAGAAAGTATACATGCACCCCAACCTTACCCACCATCCATCCAAGAAGGAAGCACCATTTGAGCTAGAGCTCATTGGCGACGAGGGATATAGAATAAAAAATTATTTTATTACAATATTTAGTGTGTTTGGTTACAGATTAAATAGCCAACTTTATTTACTATTAAACTTATTTTTGCTACTATTCATGGGTCTCAATGCACTTTTTGGTACTATTCATGAGTCCTACTATACTATTTAAGCTGACTTTTACTTTTATCTACAATATTTCCAGTAAAAAAATTTCAGTTTCAGCAAAATAAGCAGATTCCAAACAAACCCTTAGAAAGCCATCTTTTCAACTCTTAATCTATGAATGCATACACACAAAGAGGTATTGAAACTTCTACCAAGAGTTTTAACATTCCATATGTTACAAATTGTTAAAAAGAATTAGAAAAATTATCCAAAGAGCTAACTGAAACTCCTACCAAGTAGGGATTACACAATTGACAAACCTGAAGTTGGTTACGGACTTGATCCAGCTTGAATTCCTGATAATAAAAAAAAAACCATATCAGCTTCATTTTCTACTAATCTCAATATCTCATGCAATAGTATGTAACCATCAAGTAGTCTGGCCATTGGCCAACCAACCTGCTCCTGGAGAGCTTCTCTTAAATGAGACACAAGACTTGTTCTAGATGATTCAACTGCTGTCAGTTGTTCAATACAGTCCCTCAGTACAGCATGCTGCCCCTGCAGCTCCTCCACAAATGCAGATCCATGGAATTGTCCTACTAAAACAAACAGTTCAGACTTCAGAGAAAAGAAAGATCCAATCCGATCACAAGAACCATAGAAGATAAAATATGCTGCATACTTGCTTTAACACATTTTGGTCCAGATTTAACTTCAGTTTGCTTCTAGATTTAAAATTCCAGCCAATTCATACTTCAAAGACATTGAGATTTAATCAGTTAGGTTTCTATGTACTTAATATGTATATATTTCCTGTCCTGGTAACATGTCAGATAATGACAATGGTTAAAAGCAAGCTCCGAGATTCCAAAAAAGGTGGTCAGTAGTTATCTGAAATCTACACATGTAGAAGGTTGATTACAAGTTGTCCTAAATCTGTCTATTTTGACTGCATGGTTCTAGTTACAATAATGGCGTAACTTAAGATTTTATTCCAATAAAAAACTAATGATTGTAGTATGAAAAATATCTTCCTCATCTAGTTTAAACAAAACTTGTTTCTCAATTTGTGAAAGATAAAAAGGGCATCATACAATAGTGGCCTCAAGAAATAACAATAATTAAACTCGTTTCTCAATTTGTGAAAGATAAAAAGGGCATCATACAATAGTGGCCTCAAGAAATAACACTAATGGCAGCATGAAAAACCTCTTCAATCTTCATACAGTTAAAGCAAAACCTGATTCTCAAATTACACAATGAAAAAGGGCAAAATAGAGTAGTAGCCCCAAGAAACTTAAGCCACAACTCCAGCTAACATCTCCACTTCTTAGTACAGCAATACCACAGGAAAAATTTTTGCAAGGCAATGACATTTTAGCAAGTCTACAATATTTCTAGAACAACCATAGCCGCTCATGGCACAAATTATCTTGGCCAAGTTGTGTTGTTTAGAGTTCCATCATGATGTTTGACTTTAAAATTTAAAGTGCATATGGCACAAGCTTTATTCTATGTTCATGACGTGCACATCAATAACCGGCAATAACAGTACATAAAAGTTCTAACATGAGAATACACAAAATGAACATCCAAAAGCTTACTACAAACAGAATAAAATAAGGAAATTAAATGTAATATATTGTATCAAATAAAATAAAAGGCAATAGAATATGCATACACATGCAACGATGCTTACACAAACATCACCACAAATGCATAGATTGGGAGTTTAGGAAACAATTTATGAAGATATACGTGCAGGAATACCTGAATTAATATCACTGCTAATTTCCTTCTCTGCTTTCTCAAGGCTGCTAATAGCATTCCTACATTTGCTCAATATAACATCTTCATCTGACTGGCCACCATAAACAATATGATACTCTGAAACTATTTTTTCCAATTTATTTCCAGCAGACGGTCTCTGTTTATAAGAATGGAAAAGAGAGATGGGATTAGTCCACAATCATATAGAATAATCCAATATCCATGCAAACATATAGTCAGCAAAGAAAATTTGAATTACCAGTTTGAAGTTCAAACTCTTTCCATTTCTATTACTATTTTCCAGTTGCTTACCCACAAGCTCTTCCTTAAGAACTTGTGCACGAGAACCAAAAACTTTTCTTTCTTCCCATATCCCAACCTGCATGTCGAAAAATTAGAAATGCATTTGTAAGCAATACTTCACACTAATTTCCAAATAACAAATTCAAGTGTCAGGTACTCCAATAATGGAGGAAAA
The DNA here is from genome assembly GCF_002906115.3 of Quercus suber. Classification (NCBI taxonomy): domain Eukaryota; kingdom Viridiplantae; phylum Streptophyta; class Magnoliopsida; order Fagales; family Fagaceae; genus Quercus; species Quercus suber. The sequence continues at coordinate 233,238 of NW_027069834.1, forward strand.
GATCCAATAAATACAAAGAATAAGTGCAATAAGTGTGCATTATAAAGAAATTTAAAATAATACCAGTCCTGATATTAACAATGCACTAATCATCCTCTAGACAAAAAGCACAGCATAGAGAAGGCTATAAAATACAAATTTACCATCCATTCTAATTCAATCATCCACAGATATTCCACATAAATATCAACTTTGATGTCAGACTTGGTTGAAGATATGGAAAATTTCCAACGCGTCTTACAAAATTGATGCAAGAAGCACAAAGAAATATTTTTTTAAATTTAGTTTTATTTAATTTTGGAAGTCAAATGTATTTTATTTTAAGTCTTAGTAGTAAGGTTAATTAGTATTTTTATTTAATATCCTAGAGTTAAGTTTATTTTTGTAAATCAACAATTGAGATTTCCCAAATCAGAAAGAATTAGAGTTTCTCAAGTCAATTAGAATTAGGATTTATTCCTATAGCGATAGTCTAAAGTGTTTTTCTATTGGTAAGTTACACATGAACCCGATGGGTATTGAACCCGAGACTTCACCCTCCACCTAACTTAGAAGGGGAGAAGGTGCTAGTTGAGCTAGAACTCATTGGCATAGAAACAGTCTACGGTCTACAGTTTGATTGATTAATAAAATTTCTCTTGGAATTTTCTAATTGTTTGGTACTAACTCCAGACAGCCCTAGGTGCTAAATCCTAGATGTAGGTTTTGTTCTTTGTTGCTTAGTATTGACTCCTAGGTTATCTATCATTTATTTATTTATTTATTGATAAGAAAGATACGTCTATATTAAAAAAGCTACTTTGCACAAAAAGAGCGCAAAGAAGTTGGAATTTACAAGCAGGAAAAAGGAAAAAAAAAAAAAAAAGTTAAAAGAGAGAAGAGAATTAATGAACAAAGGGAGAGAATCACTAGATGCAAGTCCCCAAGCTCGAGACCAATCAAACAGATAATTAATAGATAACCTAGGAGTGGTTATTTGTTTTTTTATTGGTAAGTTACACATGCACCTAGTGTTTTTCTGTTCTTCAACTTTTATTGTTGCGTATCATTTTGGTTTCGTCCTATGTCAGAAACTCAAATAAAACAAGCAAAGACAAATACTTGCATTAAACCAAACAAAAAATGTGTCCTCTTTTTCTTTTTTTTCTTTTTTTTTGGGGGGGGGGGGGGGGGGGGGGGGAATTGAGAGTCCTCTATCAGGTTTAAAACACAAAATCCACTGTTTGCTCCAATTCTAAACCAAGTCTGTTTGGGAAGTCCGAACAGTACCAGTTTGTCCTTCAATACATATCTTGCTTTCTGCTTAGAGGACTCCAATATTAAGATAGACTTAACAAGAACATATATGCAGATTTCAATTTTTCAAATTGCTCCAGCAAATTCAGTGCCCACTAATTTTAAATATAACTTCCAGTAATATCTGCTAACTACATCATCTAGTAGACTCCCAGAGTATCAATGACAAATGCTAGCAGATTTAATATGAGAAATGACCAATAAAAGGGTTAGATATGTAACTTCAGTGGATGCTATTAAAGAAAACGACTTTTTTTTTTTTAAAGAATAAGCAGATCACTCAGTCAACCCTAGGTAGAGAATCCTGGAGGTTTTGTTCTTTGTTGCTTGGTGCTGACTCCAAGCAATCCTAGATGCCAACTCGTAGGTTATCTATCAATTATTTTCTGTTCTCCAAATTTTAATTCAGTGGATGCTATTAAAGAAATTTTTGTAAAGAATAAGAGCAGATCATTCAGCCAACCCTAGGTAGAGTCCTAGAGGTTTTGTTCTTTGTTACTTGGTGCAAACTCCAAGCAATCCTAGATGCTAAATCCTAGGTTATCTATCAATTATTTTTCTGCTCTCCAAATTTTATTGTTGCATCATTTCGGTTTTGTCCAGCATCAAAAACTCACATAAAACAAGCAAAGACAAGTTCTTGCATTTAAAACAAAAACAAAAAATGAGAGTCCTCATCCGGTTTTAAACACAAATCCACTCTTTGCCCCAATTCTAAACCACATCTGTTGGGGAGGTCTGAACAGTACTGGTTTGTCCTTCAATCCATATGTTGCTTCTTGCTTAGAGGACTACAATATTAAGATAGACTTCACAAAGACATATCTGCAGTTCAATTTTCCAAATTGCGCTAGCATTTCAATGGCCACTAATTTTATGCTGTTATTAGCTTGCAACATCATCTAGTAGCCTCCCAGAGTATCAATGACAAAATGCTAGCACAGATTTAAGAAAAGGAATGACCGATAAAAGGGTTAGATTCAGTGGATGCAATTAAAGAAAATGACTCCTTGTAAAGAATTAGTGCACATCATTCAGTTAAAGCATCATTTTATTGACCATAGAGGGGAACAAATGTCTATAACATTATCATAACTCACTTGATAGGGAAAACAGGAAATTGTAAAAAAAAAAAAAAAAAAAAATCAGAACAGACAAAACCTATTTTGCAGTGGAGTCATACACCCAATCAAAACACTTGCTGAAGACATATTTTACAGTGAAAAAACAGTCTGCTAATGTTTGCCATAATCTGTTCAATTACTTTTCAAGCAGACTATTAAGGAGAATAATAAATATTATGGTCATTTATAAAACATTTCAGAAAATTTTACAGCCAAAACCTATGGCTGTCTTCCATATGGTGAGCATGTTTCCTAAGGTGCACTTATCTATATAATAAAAGGCTTAGGGTTTCAAAACAGAATACCAGCTCAACTGAACACAAGGACCAAAATAGACATTTCTTTGATAAGTATTCAAGGGCCAAAATAGACATACCAGACGAAGTGCCGCATTCCTTCCAAACTCATCCCCATTTTCAATCACATCACGAAGAGCATCTGGAAGAACCTTCCAAAATTCACCAACAAACTCCGAACCCTTTCGCCTACTGTTCTGCAATATGTCATTTGCAAGATATAGAAAGGCCAATCTCTGCTCACGTGGAGAACAATGAAACTGCCGAGCCCATGTTTCAACAACTTGTTTTGCTTTATTCATATGGAATATACACCAATGTGATAAAGCTTAATTGCATTAAGGATAGCAAAACTCAGTAATAAGGCTAAAGTAACAATAGATACTGGCAAAGAAGTGAAGAGAATGAATACATTATATGCAGAGAACAAGTTGTACTACAAAGATTGCTGTTTTTTATTTGAAAATGATATAGAAGAACATATATATTAAAAAATAGATAAAGCAAAACTCAGAGCAGGTTGACACAGTAAAGAATTTAACAACGAAAACTTGAGGAATCCAATGAAATAATTGTTGAAACAAAGACCTATGCATATATAATTTCATTTGACCCAAGGAGCATTAACCAATGTAGCTACACCTTAATTTCACATTAATGAATAATGAAACAAAAACGGTTGGAAATTAAACTGCAAGACCAGTGTTTGATACCACATATAAGTGAAAAGGCCAAAAAAAATTTGTCAAAACAAAATAGAATCAAAAACCAACAGGAAAGAGAAACATCATCCACAATCCTTAAAATATCATCAAAAGGATACTCTCTATACTAGCCTGTGAATTGTTGAGCTTGGCTAGCTTTTCCATTAAAATCTGCGGATTGAATGTACTGCCCATTGATTCTGAAAGCAGTTTCCTCAACTGACAAAGCACAGTGAAGACCTCTAAAAATTAAGTAACCTTCACAGGAGAAGAAAAGAACAAAACCTTAGTCAAAATAGGTTCACTACTTTGCAAGATAATTTAAAACACAGCACATCAGAGATACAGAAATTGTATTTGATTAATATAGAAATAACCCTTCTACCAAACCAAAATCTGTCTAATTTTTCCAAACAAATAAAACTTAAAACAGTTTCTATATTAAATATAAGGCAGGGACCCTACAAACAGTACCCTACTTAGTGTACCAGAGATATCACTGATTATTGCTGGGGCAGATGCCAGGGGGCTGTTATGTTTGCAGATATGCATGAGACACATACAAACTTTCAAGTGGATTCATTTTTGTTAAAAATTCCCAAGATTAAGCTATAAGAATAAGAAGGTAAGAGTGAAAAAAATTTCTAATTGTTGGGAAAAAATAATAAATAGGAGATACCAAGTTGATCCTTCATATAAAGTCACAAGATTTGCACGAAATATGCCCAGAGGGGGAAAGTTCGCATGCATGTATGTCAGTGGATTCATACATATGGTAAAGGGAGTGAAGTTTTACAAAACAAGATTTGATATTTGAAATTCAAAACACCACAAATTGCATTGTTTAGCATAGCAATGAGCAAGATGGATGGTAAGGTCCAGGGTTCAAGACCTACCAAGTGCACGTGTAACTTACCAATTAAAAAGAAAAACTTGAATATGAACCTTTTTCCAGAACAGTCACTTTTAATAAATTGGGTTGTAACTCCTCTATAGCAAAGAAACAAAGCTCATGCTGCCTTAATCAAAACCACAACAATTCATAAGTGGCCAGAATTTATAGCTTGTTTTGGAGAGGAGAAAGGTATGAAATGGAATGGATTGAAGCGGATTTTTAAGGAATATTCCATCCATTCTCTTATTTGGGAGTTCAATACGATGAATGGAATGGTTAGGAGGGAATGCTCATTACATTCCACTCCATCCTAAGATTTCCTCCTTATGAAGAGAGGAACACACACTCCTTCAAATAAAGCCAAGTAAAAGGTGAGGCGTATAATAATAACAATAATATAATTATATATTTCTTTCCTGTCAATTCCCAAACACACCATATCATATTCCGTTTCATTCCATAGTGTTAATATCTTCCGCTATTAGTTTTTTTTTCTTTGATAAGTATAACTTCAGCAACAACTATGTAGAGAGAGAAAAACACTTCAATTCAGGGGAAAAAAATAAAAATTGCCATAGAATTCACTCAAAGAATTCCGTATTCTTCACTAATTTTGTTTTGTCACACAATCATGGAACATAAAAACAACTACGCATCAATATCTTCACAAGGTTTCTATCTTATTAATTCAAGCAAATATGAAGCAATTAATAACACCACCACTAATTGAAATTAATAAGATTATAAAAATAAAAAATAAAAAAAGTACAAAAATTTGAAATTGTCTTAGCTGAATTAAACTAGCCAAAGCTAGAATAGGTGGGTTCTAAATCAAAGCAACATTAATCTAAACCCTAAACATTGTTTCTTTCTATTCCATAACATACTGCTCTTAATTAGACTATAAAGACAGTTACTTGAAACACTACTCAAACCAATTAAGAATAAAGCAAAGCAGGTAACTATGACTAAAAAAAAAAAAAAAAACAAGTATAAAACTTCAATTAGATTAAAGCACAGAAAAAAAAAAAAAAAAAAAAAAAAAAAAAAAAGAAAAAAAAAAAAAAAAAAAAAAAAGAAAAAAACTTAAATTAAAAAAAAAAAAAAAAAAAAAAAAAAAAAAAAAAAAAAGTGAAGTGAAATTACATGAGAGTAAAGCCCTAAAGAAAGAAGAAAGAGTACCTGTGAAGAAGAATGCGGGTGAGGTAAAGAGAGAGAATCAACGGCAAGTGAGAATAGCGTGGTCGAGCTCTTCTTCCATGACTTCAATAATTAATTGCAGGGATTTTGGGAGGGTTTTGAGAAAAAATAGGTTTTTTTTTTGGGTTTTTGGTTTTGTTAATTGTGAGTGTTGGTGGTGTTGTCGTTGTTTTTGCTGTTGGGTGGAGATTGGGATAACAGTACGAATTGGAGTTGGTCTGGGAATCTTAATAAGAACTGTGAAGTGTTTTATGATGTTATGTTGTGTTTTGAGAGAGAGAGAGAGAGAGAGAGCTCGCGGCCTCAACGGGCTCTTCCTGTGTGTTCGGCTTAGCTTAGATTACTGACACGAACGTGTGACTTTAAATCCCCAAAGTACCCCTTGGTTTTAGGGATTTCCTTCTATGCCAAGTGAAACCGCCGTGGCTGACACAAAATATCTAAAGCAAAATTCTTTCGGTGCCAAATAATGCCAATCTCTCAATCACCCAATCACAGCCTTCCCAAAAAAAAAAAAAAAAAAATCACCCAATCACAGCCATCAAAATTTTCATCCAATAAATAATAATAAATCAAACAACACAATTTATATCACAAGTCTCATTCTTTTTTTTTTAAAGATAGTTTTAATTAAAGACGCCAACAGGTTTTTAGTTTTAATTAGATCCTCTCCCTCTTGTGGAGCTCTCTCTCTCGTTCTAGTGCGAGTACTCCCTCCCTTGGCTGTGTGCAAAGGGTAATTTTCCAGTGGTATTCTAGGCATAATGGATGATGTGGTGTGTGATAAACTTGACAAGATGAAGCTAACTACTGAAGAGGAGGAAACTATAACCATCACGGATGAGGGAAGATTGGAGGCTATTGAAAGTTGTACTCTGAGTTTGGTTGGAAAGTTCCTAACATGTAAATCGTTTAATAAAGGAGCAGCGAAGAATACGATTAGGCGAGCATGGGGATTGAACGAATCAATGCAGATTCTTGAAGTAGGGCCAATCTCTTCCAATTCAAATTTCAATCAGAGTTTGACTTGGATAGGATATTGAGAGGAGGCCCTTGGTCTTTTGATAATCAGCTTCTATTACTTCAGCGGTGGAAGAAGGGTATGACAGTGGGCAACATTCGATTCGAATCGGCATCTCTTTGGGTTCAAATATGGGATGCACCATTCGATATGGTTTCCCCTCAAGTCGCAAAGGAAGTAGGAAGTCGCTTGGGTGAGGTTGAGGAGGTGGAATGGAAGAAGCGGAAAGATGAAATAAGTATGTTCATGAGAGTTCGGGTAGCCCTACCAATTTCAAAACCTATTCGACGGGGAGGGTTTATTGCTGGGTCGGATGGTGTTAAAACGTGGGTGTCATTTAAGTATGAGAGATTGCCCATCTTTTGTCACTACTGTGGAATCTTAGGCCATGATTTGAGGCACTGTGCAGCACATTATTCAGTGGAGAAAAAGGGTGACCGAATTGAGTATCAGTATGGTGATTTTCTCAGGGCAGTGGGTGGTCGTCCAAGATTTTCATTGCCTAAAGTCTCAGGTCAGAAGGCAGATTCAGAGGAGGCAGCGGGTAATGCAGCAGAGAAGAGTCCGAAACAAGGAGGGCTGGGTATTCCGATGAATGCAGCGGCGATGGCGGCCAGCAGGGGTGATGTTGGAAGCCCTAGAGAAGCTGGAAACCCTAGCAGCGTGATTAACTCTGAGGCCGTGTTTCCTGGAACGGTTGCTGAAATCACGCACACTAATAAGGAGTGTATTTACTCCCATGCAAACGTGAAGGAAGCAAACTCAGTTAATGTAGGAACGGGTAAGGAAAGTAAGGAATATGGACAGCTCAGCAAGGATTTAATTGGAGAAGAAGGGATCGTGGGGGCCAATTCTATGTCCACTGAAGATGATTTAGTGGATGTGACGATACAAACTCAAGGGCCAAGGCTGGATATGTCCACTCTAAGTCCGGATAAGAATGGGCCTCACTTTATCAAGCCCAAAGGTTCTTGGACCCGGATAAATAGAATGGACTTGGGTTTGGAAGGTTTTAGTAAGGCTATTATGCTACCTGGATTGGGAAAGAGAGAGTCACGTGAAGCATATGAAGGGCAGGTTGATGTGCAAACAGGTAAGAAAGGAAAATTGATCAGGGAAGAGGAAAGCAATGTACATGTATCGGCGGGGGTGGAGAACCACCCTTGCCGGGAGCAATGAGGCTATTAAGCTAGAACTGCCAAGGGCTTGGGAACCCTTGGACAGGTCGAAGCCTTCGCAAGATTGTGAGGGAGCAAGTTCCCACGGTATGTTTTTTGATGGAGACTAGACTTAACAAGGAAGGTTTTGAAAAGTTGTACGGAGACTTACCGTTTCAGAATAAGGTTATTGTTAAACACCCGGATTCTGGGGGTGGTTTGGCATTTTTGTGGAAGAATGAAGTGAGGTTGGAGATTATCAATTTCACTGCTAACCATGTATTAGCTGAAGTAACTGAAGAAGACGGTTTTGTTTGGTATTTGACTGGGTTTTATGGGTGGCCGGATGCACAGCAGAAGGAAAATTCATGGAGATTATTAAAATATTTACAAACATTTGTTGTGGGTCCATGGATGGTGATTGGAGACTTTAATGCCTTTTTACATGCAGCTGAAAAGAAGAGTGCAAGGCAGCCGCAATTTTCACAGATTGAAGCCTTTAGGGAGGCTTTGAGCCATTGTCAATTGCATGACCTTGGATATAAGGGTTATCCCTACACTTGGAGTAATAAGAGGCCTGGTGAAGCTAATACTAAGATTCGGCTTGATAGGGGGGTAGCTAATAAAGAATGGACTGACAGATTTCAGTTGAGTAGAGTCGTGCATTTGTCATCTCATGCATCAGATCACCTTCCACTTTTATTGCATATCCAGTCCTTCTCACAAACAAAGCAGCGTAGTGGGAGAAGTTTCAAGTTTGAGGAGTCATGGTTGCTTCGGGCTGAATGTGCAGATGTTATTCAGGAGGCATGGGGGAATGCAGGTACGGATAGAGGTGGATTGGCTGCAGTACAGGAAAAAATAAAGGCTTGTGGGGCAGACCTTATGGCTTGGGGTTCTTCTATAACTGACCCAGATACGGTGGCCATCAAGGAAACTCAGAAGCAGCTAGACAGGTTGAATGAGGCTGAACTTACTGAAGATTCCAAAGCTGATTTTTTGAGTTTGAGCAAAAAAATGGATGAACTCCTGCAAAAGCAAGAAATCTACTGGGCTCAACGGTCTAGGATAAATTGGCTGCAACATGGTGATAGGAATACTAAATTTTTTCATGCCAAAGCGTCACAAAGAAGAAGAAAAAATTATATAAGTGGCATCCGGAATTCACAGGGACAGTGGGTGGAGAATTTGGAGGAAGTGGGTCAGGTAGCCTCAGATTACTTTGATGACCTTTTTCAGGCAAGTGCGGGGGATCAGATGGATGAGTGTTTGAATGCAGTGGAGAGCAGGGTAACAGAAGACATGCGGGAATTTCTATCAACTCAATACACTGCTGAAGAAGTGAAGATGGCCCTCTTTCAAATGGAACCAACAAAAGCTCCAGGACCTGATGGTATGAATGCCCTCTTTTATCAAAAATTCTGGCATATTGTGGGTGATTCTGTTGTTTTAGCTACTTTGGATTTTTTAAATAATGGTAACATGCTCCCAGATATTAATCATACAAATATTGTGCTTATTCCTAAAGTACAAAATCCTGAGAGAATGTCGGAGTTTAGGCCTATTAGTTTATGTAATGTTATTTACAAAATTATTTCCAAGGTCTTGGCAAACAGATTGAAACAGGTTCTGCCTCAGATCATATCACCAACACAAAGTGCCTTTGTTCCGGGACGACTAATCACTGATAATGTCTTAGTGGCCTATGAGACACTTCATACATTGCATGCCAGAAAAAAGGGGAAAAAGGGCTCTGTAGCATTGAAGCTTGATATCAGCAAGGCCTATGACCGAGTAGAGTGGCACTTCTTGCAAAGTATTATGGAGAAGATGGGGTTCCCAGCTGGTTGGGTTGAGAGGGTGATGAACTGTGTTTCAACACCATCCTTTTCCATTTTGGTGAATGGGAAACCTTACGGAATGATCCAGCCATCTAGGGGTATCCGTCAAGGAGATCCTATTTCACCATACTTATTCCTATTGTGTGCTGAAGGCCTTACTACTTTGCTGAAAAAAGCGGAATCAGAAGGGAGGATTAAGGGCGTTTCCATTTGTAGAGGTGCACCAAAGATTACTAACCTTATGTTTGCAGATGATTCTTTACTGTTTTGCCAGGCAAGTCGGGCTGAAGGAGAAACCATAGCAGAAATCCTCCAAACTTATGCAAAAGCTTCTGGGCAAATTATCAATTTGGAAAAGTCTTCAGCTTATTTTAGTAGTAATACTTCGGAAAGGCAGAAGGGTCAGGTTTTGGAAATTCTAGGTGTACAGGAGGTGAATCGATTTGAAAAATACTTGGGTCTACCAACTTTGATTGGTCGGGCTAAGTATAACACTTTCTCTTATTTGAAGGACAGAGTTTGGAAGAAGCTCCAAGGATGGAAGGGCATGATGTTGTCTAGGGCTGGAAAGGAAATCCTTATTAAGGCTGTGGCTCAAGCCATACCCACATACACTATGAGTGTATTTCAAATCCCCCTGAAATTGTGCTCTGAACTAGAAGCGTTGTGTGCAAGATTTTGGTGGGGTCAAGTTGGCAATGAGCGAAAAATTCATTGGAGGAGTTGGGATAAGCTAACGGTTTCAAAGAAAGAGGGTGGATTGGGATTTAGAGATTTGAAAGCCTTTAATTTGGCTATGTTAGCCAAGCAAGGGTGGAGGATGCTGAAGGGAAACAATTCACTGCTATATCGATGCTTTAAGGCAAGGTATTTTCCAAGATCATCATTCCTAGAGGCTAAGGAATCTCCTAATTGCTCATATGTGTGGAGGAGCTTGATGGCAGCACAACCAATCATTCAAGCCGGTCACTGTTGGAGGGTTGGGAATGGAATTTCAATCAATGCTCTGAAGGATAGGTGGCTGCCTAATTATCCAACAAACAAAGTCCTTAATTTGGTTCAAGGAAATTTGGGAGAGATGAAGGTGGCAGATTTAATTGATCCGGATTTGAATTTATGGAAACATGAGGATATAAGGGCCATATTTCATGCGGATGAAGCTGATGCCATTTGCCAAATTCCCTTGAGTCGAAGAAATGTACCTGACTCTGTTTTTTGGCTGCATAATTTAAGGGGGCTGTTTAGTGTTAAGTCCGCATACCACGTGGCGAGGAAGCTTTTAATTGATGCAAACCGGGGTGGAACATCGATGGAGGGTGCTGTAAACAATTGTTGGAAGGCAATTTGGAAGCTTCGACTTCCAAGCAAAATACAAGTGTTTGCCTGGAGAGCATGCCACGAGATCCTTCCTACTGCGGCGAATCTGACCAGAAGAAAGGTGCTTCGAGATGACAGATGTTTAGTGTGTACAAGGGAAATGGAGACTACTATTCATGCTCTGTGGGATTGTGCAGCAGTCCAAGATATATGGGCTGGAAGTGTACGAAAGCTGCAGAAAGCTAGACATGGCCAATCTGATATGGTGCACCTAATGGAGGAGCTGTTGGAGCGTCTTTCTCAAGATGAACTAGAATTATTTTGGACCCAAGCATGGATTGTTTGGAACCAACGTAATTGCCTACTGCATGGAGGACAACTGAAGGTACCAAGTAGCTTGAATAAGCGGGCTGAGGAGTATATTTCAGAGTTCAAAGAAGCGCAATCTCGGCTGGGAGTACAGCGAGCACAACAACCTGCTGGTGATACATGGCAGCCACCACCACCAGGAGAGTTCAAAATGAACTTTGATGCAGCTATGTTTTCGGAGTTAGGAAAAACAGGATATGGTGCAATTATCCGAAATGAAAACGGGGAGGTAATGGCGGCTATGAGTGCTAGTGGTCCGATGGTGCGCACAAGTGATGAAGCAGAATTTCTTGCATGCCGAAGAGCCATAGAATTTGCAGTAGATGCTGGATTTTCGAGGATGATTGTTGAAGGAGACAATATCAATGTTGTTCAAGCTATTTCTTCTTCTGTGGAAAACATTTCTCCTATTGGCATTGTTGTGGATGACATTCGTCACCTGCTGCGGAGTTTGCAATGGGTTAGTATATGCTGTATTAGGAGGGGTGGGAATCATGTGGCACATGTATTGGCCCAGTATGCTAGAAATTGTTTAGATGAGGATCTTTACTGGTTGGAGGACTCTCCTCCACCAGCTGCTGAAGCCTTGTATCGTGATGTTTCTCTACTTTAATTGAATGAGTATCCCCTTTCAAAAAAAAAAAAAAAAGACGCCAACTCTTAATGATTTTGATTATCATCATACTAAGATATTAATTAGTTTTTGGTGTAAATCGATAGGGGCAAAACTATGTACTAGGTAGGGATGGCAAAAAGTACCCAACCCATGGGTACCTATCCTGACCCTAATGGGACGGGTTTTACTCGACTCGTGAGACAATAGGGGCGGGTTTGGGTTCTAATAATTCAACTCGTAGCAGAATTAGGTTGGGTTCAATTATTATGCATACCTAACCCGCATATATGCTAGTTTACTTAAATACCCTTAATATATATATAGACACACATCTCACACTTCCAAACCCTAATACCCTATCTCATTCTCTCAATCTCAATTGTCTGAGCCGCCACCCTCTCTCAATCACTCTCACCGACCCATATGCCCTCGTCGCCTCTCTCAACTCCTCAAGTTGTCACTTGCACCGACCCACACAGTCACACTCACGATCTCACCACCTCACCATCGCCCCCCTCAATCACTCTCACTCTCCCTCCTCCTTGCATATTCACCTCGCCGTCAACACTAACTCACCATCTATCACCGACTCACTGTAACTCACTCTCAATGATTTGGATTTGTTCTCCACCATTTTTTTGGGTTCATTACTATTCCTATTTCTCAATGATATGTTCTTCTCTTTTCTTTTCTTTTTTGTGATTTATGTGTTTGTGTTTGTATTAGGATTTGTGTTTGTGATTTTGAAAGTGAAAATCATAAATCTAAAATTTTTGTGTTTGTGATTTTCTATGTTTGTGTTTGTGTTAGGATTTCTATGTTTGTGTTTGTGTTTGTGATTTTGAAAGGGAAAATCATAAATCTAAAATTTTTGTGTTTTTGGTTTCTGTGCTTGTGTTTGTGTTTGTGATTTTGGGCTAGGCATGACGAGACAGGGCCTCGATGGGGCGGGTTTGGGGGTTTAAAAAAACTTGTTTATTAAACGGGATGGGCGCGGGGCAAGTTCAAGCATAAAGAAACTCGCCCAAACTCGACTTGTTGCCATTCCTAGTAATACCCACCCCCGGGTAGGGAGGGGGGGGGGGGGAGGCCTTAAAACTTAAAATTTTTTAAAGATATATATAATTATTTTAATGTTTTCAAAATTTAGTCTACAAAAATAAGAGTTGGCCCTCCGAAATATTTGAATTAGTCTAATGATGCTCTTTAAAAAAATAATTGGTCTAATAGTTATAGAAATATAACTTTATTTTTCGCAATTTTATTTTTTATTGTAAAATGTGCTCTTATATCTGTTAAATATTTGATAAAGTTTGGCACTAAACATGTTTGGATCTATCTTTTTCAACCCATTATGTGGCAATTAACAAGTTACTGGCTCATTAAAAAAAAAGTTGTCACTAAAGCTACACATGAAGGTTGTGTTTAGCATCAGCTTATAAACCTAGCTTTTAGCTTTTATGTACAGTTTTTTAAAATTTCACTTTTTTCTCACTTTTTTTCAAATTTTTTCAAGGTATAAGTATACTATATAACACTTTCCATAAAAAGTTAAATAAGATATTCCTAAATAGACACAAAATGTCTCTTTAGTTGGCACATAATGGGTTAGAGCAAGATAGCTTCAAATACGTTCAGAGCTTAACTTATTCCTCCAAGTTTTGAATCATTCATGTTTTTGAAAATTTTATTAGTTCAATTGAAAGACTTTTTTATTTACTTTTCTATAAAATTTGATAATTTGTATTGAAAATAAATGTTTTAAAGAATTTCACTATGAAAATTGTAAAAATAAATTTTATTTTAATAAAAAAGCGTGTGTGTATATATGTGTGTGTGTGTGCGCGCACGCACGTGAGTTGTCTTGATAAATATATTAGTGTTGCAACTTGGCCCCCCAAACAAAAATTCTTGGCTTTGCCTCTAGTAGTTTGAGATTGAACTCCAAAACTCTTATTCGACGACAAGAAGCCTCCTCCAAATTTGTGCAAGGTGAGCAATTTTTATTTTTTATTTTTAAATAGGAAGCAAGATGAATAGTATTACTTGTGGACTAGTGTGAAAATAATTATCAATTGTTTATAACTTGTCGCCTTAACCAATGATGAAATAAATCATGGAAGTTATAGCTTTGTGCAATACCAATATACCCACAATTGGAAGATATCTATACTAGAATAGATTTGGACATGGTTAGCGATGAGTCCATAAAAACCATTAAGGTCGTCCATCTTAATGGATGATCATTGCGTCATTAGTAGGCCATCAAAGATAGATGAGTAACCACCCAACATATTCAATAACAACCATCAAAATCTTAAATTCTCTCATCAAGACAAAGAACGTTACAATTAGGGTAATAATCACCTTTATTTATGTCCAACAGCCACCTAAGTCACCTATAAAAGGAACAATCTATTCATTTGCTAAGGTATGTCAAAAACTACTACAAAATACTACAAAACTCTATCTATATATGAAATACATAGGCTGATACTAACTTAAGCATCTAAGGCTCCCACACGGCACAACCCGATGGTCTCTTCAATCTATCTCTCTTTTATCTTGCAGGTCCTACAAAATCGTCTAATACTTCAGACTGAACAAGTGGCCCAACTGACAATTTTGGCATCATTAGTTTGGCGTCGTTTATGGGTACTCGACAAGCCATTAAGTTGTTCTTGTGACAAAGGGTCATTTACTTCAATCAAAAGATATGAATGCCCTGATGAAATCTCTCCAAGCCTTACAAAAGATAGTCTAATTCAAACATATTATACTGAAGCATTGTCATTGTTGAGATTGGGTTGAGATGAAGGAGATAAAGAGGTATAGCTGAGACACCATCATCGTCAAGGATGACTTGTTAGCCAAACATGTAGACGAAGATGTGAGAACCCAAATCCAAGGTCTCAAACCCTATGGCCTTTACCTTTTGTCCTTGAGGGTCCACGCTAAAAAAGCAGAGAAACAAAGCACCCATTTGGGTGTTATGGCGGAGAGGAGATCAATTGGATGGTCCGTTCATTATAAGGAAGGGACTAAACAAAGGACGACCACAAAATTAGAGCGATCTCGACAGTCCCCAATGGTATGGTCTAGTTCAAAGAACACATTATGGTCTAAAGGTCAGATTTATGTGTTTCCCCCTTTCTACTCTCCAAGTATTTGCAAACAATATTTAAGCTTATTTCAAACTACATTGTTCTCAAGAGACATGTGGGTGAAAGAAATAAGAATTGACAAAATAAATTACTATAGTACTTTTCCATCCTTGAATGCAAAAAGTCAGACAATACTATAATTCCCAAGTTCTATGTTAAGCCATTGATGGAAAATTCCATATTTTAATTAGAAAAGTGTGAATTCATGACAATCAATTTTAGGGAAAATAAGTATATGCCGTTTAGAGATATTTTTAAAATAGCCTTGATTGTTGAATTTAAAATTTCAATTTTGGGTGTTAAAGTCTAGATTTGAATAGTTGTACAACTGAGAGGATTTATAGCTATAGCCTATACACGTTCAAAGAACGCAACGTGTGTGTGTGTGTGTGTATATATATATATATGTGGCAAGGGGAAAGAGAATGCAAAGAGATCAATGAGACAATGACCAAAAAATCTTACCACTTTCTCTTTAATATCCCCACCATTAAAGCCAAATATAAGTCAATCATTATGGCATTGATATCCTAATTATGGCCATCAAAAAGAGTTTTACTACATTTCCTATTATAACTTGAGCCTTTTGTGTCTCTTTATAGCGTTAAATAATTGATGAATATTTATGCGTTATGGCTTTTTATATCACTACTTCTCTTTCCTAATGCATCGTGTTAAGATAGGAAAATTGAAGTCAAACTTTATTGCACGCCTCGTCAAAGGTAAGAAATCTCATATTTTACCATTTGAGAAAACTGAAGCCGAAAATTGACATTAAAGAAGTGGATTCAAAACTTACTGCATTTCCAAGTTTGATAAAACTAGAAATTATTCAGATATATTTTTAGAAATTTGACTTGTATCTAAAAAAAGCTTTTCAACAAAGGAAATGAATGTATTTTTCTACATTTAATTCCGTAATGAAAATTATGGATCTTGTCAGTGCTCCTTATAGTCTCAGACAGCATTCACATTAAGTTCGTCATTCGAGGACAATCAACAAAAACCTCGACATCAAATAAATCATCCAGCAGAAAAGAGGTCAGGGCATAGGCACCACATGAACCTACAATAATTGTTGAAAATATATATTGCAAATGTTTTCCTACCAAGTCAAGTCCTTATTTCTGAATTTTCACTTATTTATATTATAACATTACTTGCTTTATTGAGAATAGAGAAAATTCTAAAAGTATTCGAACCACCATAATGCGGGGGAAGATATTACACCCTCCTCTTAGCAACATTATTTATGGGTAAGTTATTGCCCCACCGTAGATGCTATATATTGTCTAGATAATTCGTATGTTAAGGGCCAAGAGCTAGACAACTGTATGCTATGTGGTTAAACATTTGTTGAAAAATTTCATAGTCAACTGATGAAGGGAACATTTTCCATAAAAAGAAAGCAAATGAGATTGTAGGCTATTTCTGCTTACTTTATCGCTACAAAACAGACTTGGCAACTGATGTGCACGTGCGTGTCATATGGGCTGGAATATATACAGGAATTTATTCCCTTGTTTGTGTGCACTGATTTCCTTTCGTGAATTATATATAGCCATATCATGACCTTCTTTTATCATTTCATACGATTGCCATCCTTGTAAGTATATGTTAAGCTATATAATGGACGAAGGTAAAATGAGACACAAGTTTCTCGTAAATGGCCTATATGTCATTCACTAGTAGCCACCTTAGCTTAAAGTGTCAATATAATTGATTAAGGAATTTCATATCTTGAAAATATCACACCTAAGATGATGCTATTTTCCATATTTATTCCCCCAAAATTAATTGCTATCACTTTGCACTATGAAATAATTTATCCAGTTAATTGTCTCTTTCATTCTACTCATTTATTTTAAAGAGTAGCATTGTCTTTTTAGGATCACTCTATAATTTTATACATAATTTTTTATCATGAACATATTACCTCATCTCTATCCATACATATTCTTAGGCGTTGGTCTATAAGTTTTTGAATTTTGTTCTAATAAATTAGACGTGAAATTTTATGAAGGTTTCCCTTTGGGACTAAGATTAAGCCCAGAGGAAAAAAAAAATACAAGTACAAACCATGACACGCCATTCTTTTGGTCATCGTCCAACAGCGAATATACCTTTCATGTTTGAATATGGGCAAACCCTCTGGATATATCTACATCTTCAAATAGCTAGAACAAAATATAACAATGATGTAGCCCAATTCTTGGGCCTTAAGGTCAAATTTAAAATTTTCTTTTTCCTTTTAGCTCCCCTAGTATTTGCAACAACATTTGAAGTCAAGTCTTAGGCATAATGACAAATATCATTATTGCCAAATAAAAAACCTAACTATTTACGAAATTTAAAATAAGATCATAACCGTTTACCATGATAAATATGATGAATGTTTATCATAATGGCAAACATCATTAAACACATCGAATTCCAACACTCTTTAAAAAGTTTAAACACTTTGCCAAGTGTTATTTAGTTGCACAAGAATAGGGTAATAGTTATGAAAACGATTGTTAGAAAGGAAAATTGCTAAATTACAAGATTAGTACAAGCATGCACAATTGACACAAAAAGCTAGATAATTTCTTGCTAAAGTTAAAAGGTTTGATTAGTAATATTTGCTCTAGATAGTGTGACCTATTTTAGACTTTTGATCTCTAACCGATCAAATGATCTTAAGTTCATCCGTTTCTTTTACTATTCTACTATCACCAAAACAAAGAAAAAAGTGGAAATGGTTGAATTGCCTATGAAGCATGTGCTTCATACATAAAATAAGACAATTCTATTCGATCTCATGGTATTAATTGTGGCTTTAATCCTCACTAAGTTTTCATACTCTTACATGAAATGATATTGTTTGGACGTAAGCTATATCAATTCACCCAAAATTTTGTGATATGTAAACCTATAACAGGTTTGCTACATTACTAGCTTCAGATATGCAAAAAATAGATGTTCCAAATTTTCTAAGGGGATGTCATAATTTGACGAAGAAAAACCCTTAAGAAGAAAATAGAGATATAGCTAAAAGTTGTGAAAATTCCATTTATATCACAAATGCCGAGTTTAACTCCTGTAAATTATGGGGATGTACAAATCCAACAAAGAAGAGCTCTATAAGTAAGAGTTCAATGACGAAGAGTTCATCAAGAAAACCACAACAATTTAAAGATCGAGGTATGTACAAAATAATATTGAGATTTAAGGTCTTCTATTAAGATAACTCATTTCTTTCTTTCTTTTTTAATTATCCGTGAGATTATTTTATCGAAACTACATAAGTATCAAGCTTGCATGATTATTACAAATGTGTATGTAGAACATGTTGAAAATATTGCTATAAAATTGTTACAATTATTACAATCAATATGACTATATTATTAGTAGCAAATGTCTCATTGTCATGAATCTGAGAAATTCTATTAAGTTTCCTAAACTTAAAATGCTAGATGATTGTGTTCACAATATGCTCATGAGTTTAAGTCTCAATAAATTTCCGCTATCTATTGCTTTAAAAATTATATACAATGCAAGCACCTAACAAAGACCAGTTTAAAGAAGCATATAGTCAAATAGCTTCAATTTTTATACTTCTCTATGATTCATGTAGAATGCACTTCATTTTGTATAGCATGCAATTGCACATTGTTATGCATCTAACACTATTGAAGTGACTTAAGTGTACAATTGAAGAAAAAGGAAGAGGAAATTGCTATTACAAACGGCAATGACCATAGTCATCAAAGCATGCTAAAGAAAAAAAAAGGTTCCAATCATGATAGATCATTCCTCTAGTCATTAACAAATGAAAATTGTACTTTTCACATTTGAACGAGAGCAAAAACGTGGCCTAGTTTTTACGCCTTTAAAAATTTGAAGCAAAAGAGATTTAGGCCTTACACACGAAGTATCATGTTAAGCTTAAAAAATCTTGAAAAGAGAAAACCTTGTCATCTTAAAAAGGGAAGTGCTTGTCAAGAAGATCCCAACAATAAAAAGACCGGGGTATCTAGTAAGGTTTCATACAAAAATGTATGCACTGCTAGACAGATCACAAAAGAGGTAAAACTCTAGGATTACAAGGAAATAAGAAAAAGGTCCAGCTAGGCTATTGCAAACTTATTATTTATATATGAATTGTTCTAAAATTCTTGTTTAACCAAGTCTTGGCAAGTGCATATGCTATTTAATGCAGATATTAACATAGTCTCAAAAAGGTCCACAACGACATAGCATCAAGGAATCTTTCCAGCAACAAGTGACAAAATTTCTTAAATGGATGAAAATCACTGACGAAGCTAAGTGATAAAATTTCTTAAATGGATGTAAATCATCTGAAAGACAAGCAAAGTGGTACGACCCTTAAAAGGATATGGATCACTTCGACGAGGCTAAGAGAGGTAGACCATTTGGCAAAGGCCAAACAAAAAACAAAAAGTTTGCATAGCAATTAAACGATCATCATAGCCTGAGCAACTTCATCAGACTCCATTTCTTTATGGACTCAAAGTCCAGGATCAACCCCTGGTCCATGCTTCACCGAGTAGCTCTTCAGCAGTTCAAAGCCTTTGTAGTACTAGCTAAACAAGACAATATTGTACTCCTCAGAAAGCTGGAATGCTTGCACAGCCTTGGTAGCCACAGTCTTAGTATTTTGATTGGCCAACAAGAGCTACTTGTCCTCCTACACCGTTAACAACTTCTCAGTTCTAAGCACCTTAGTTAGAGCTTTAACTTTCTCCTTGGTAGCATTCCCTTCATCCATTACTGATATGAGCTCTTTCTCAATGTGGAGCCCTCAGCCTCCAATGCCTCCACCTTGGAACCGACCACAACCACCTTCTCCTCATGGGCTAGATACTTCGTAGCAATATGGATCGTCTCTCCCAGCACCTGGCACTCATAAACATTAGGATGAAGACTACACTATTCTAGAGACAAATATACGAACAACAATGGAAAAACATCAAGTCTTCCCTAAAGCCTCATCGTCAAAACACCAAATGGCACGATCCAGCTACAAAAGAATGATGAGAGGATCCAAAGAAATCAAAAATGGTCGTCCAAAAAAAAAAAAAAAATCAAAATGGTCGTCCTAAGAATCACCTTACCTTTAGCAATGATAAAAAGTGGTTGTCCTAAGAAATTGGATTGCTCTTCTGTAGTGATCAAAAATGGTCGTCCAAAGAAATCACCTTCTTTTTCAGCAGTGATAAAAAATGATCGTCTAAAGAAATTAGCTTACTTTCAAGATCAAGCTATGATCTCTTGAACGTCCAAAAAGACCTTCAAAAGGCAGATACTAAGAAGTCGTCACAAAAATACTACCATTCTTGAAGAAGAAAGTAGTTGAAGATAAAGAAGTCTAAATCTAAATAAGTCAATAACATTTCCTAAGCTTGACCAGCATAAAGCAAAATTAGACTTGGGAATGGGGGGCAATTGATGAGTCCATAAAAACCATTAAGGTTGTCCATCTTAATGGACGATCATTGCGTCATTAGTAGGTCATCAAAGATAGATGAGTAATCGCCCAACACATTCAATAATAACCATCAAAAGTCTTAAACTCTCTCATCAAGAGAAAGAACGTTACTGTGCACACCCAATAGAGGGATTGATGGGCCAACCCTCACTTGGGCTCACAATCTATTCATGAAGTGGGCTTTCGATTTCCTACTCTGGTTCGTTCTTTATATGGAGACTCAACGAGACTGCCTCTCCCTCTTAATCCACTCACTCCCTCTTTTTCTATTATCACTCCGCTAGCTTAATACACTCTTGCTCTCTATTTTCTACCCCTCAGTTTCTTTACGAATCCTTCAACAACCTTCCACCTTTCACCTTCCTCGACTTCTCTTATTTATAGCCCCATAATTAGTGCGAAGCTATAATTATTCTTGTGGTTAGTGGTATAGGAGGTCCAATGTTATTACTGTTAAGTAGACATTTAGTTAGGAGTGGGGTGTGGTAGGAATGGCATTGGAACTGATTCCCACTTCAGCATAGATGTTTGGCAGCGATATTTCCTAAGGCACTGTTGGGTACCCAAAAAACGTCACCTCGAGCAATAGTCTCCTTACTTAGTCAGTGATTTTTCGAGCAAGGCCCAAGTGGTGAAGCTAGGTGTGTGCCAATTAAGGTTATTGAGCCTTGAGGCAGCGTAAGACCTGGGTCTGTAGCTATTTTGGGCTCGGGCTTAGGCCTTAGGCAGAAAAGGTTTGGTGTTATGGGTCGAATTGTCGAGTCGCAATCCAAGGCCCAGATGGGTCTGGGTGTCACAGTGTCGTACATTAGCCCCCCCTTGATTCATGCTCGGCTCTCAGGGACGAATTAAGGAATCCAAGAGACAATAGCTACCCGAGAAACTTTATGGGTGGATATTTGATGGTTCAAAAGCTCATTAATGCACTCTCAAAAGGCGTGTTGCACCTGGTCATTACTTGACACTTTGTGAACCAAGGCGACGTGTGTGTTAGTTACTATAGGTATTCGTAAGGTTTCTTGCTTCATTATTGCTAATTATGATTCATTATTGCTGATCAAACGTCACTCGCTCTTCCTTGGCTCCTATAAATAGTTCATTCCAAATCATTCTCTCACTTTTTCACCCTCAATTCTCTGAGTTTCCTCTTTGCCATGCATTCATCTGTGCGCTTATCCTTCAGTCTAGAATCTCTCCCTTTCCTAGAGTCCAAAGTAAGTTCTCTACCTCTTTCCTTTATTCCAATCTCTTCCTTCAGTTTTTAGAGTTTAAGATGGGTTACACCTTCTTTCTAAACACTGAGGCATCCTTAGCCACTTTCAGGCAAGGTTTTAACATCCCTGATGATGTGGATGTGGCGTACTGCCATGAGAACGAAATTGTTTTCCACAGAGGGGCCAATACTACTTTTTTCCCTTTAATGACAATTCTGGAGGGTAGGGTTAGATTTCACATGGACCCTCTCTTACTTAATACTCTTAGGTATTATGGGCTGTGTCCCGACCAACTTCCCCCCAACTTTTACCTAGTAGTTAGTTGTGTAAGTAGGTTGAATCAGATGTTTGGTTTGTAGTTAGACCATCACGATATAAACCACACGTACAGTTTATGTGGGAATAAGAAAACCAACTATTACTTAAAAGTTAGTAATTTGAGGGTACGGCTGATTTCCTGCCTACCCAATTCAAATAGGAATTCTGCCGGAGAGTTCGTCCAGGTGCGCGAAAATTGGCTAGCCAATGAAATCCCTTGCCCCCTTTCACAATGCAAAGTGGGTTCGTACCAATCACTAACTTGCTTTTATTTTTATTTTTTATTATATATATATATATATATTTTTTTTTTTGAAATTGGATGAAACATTGTCTATATGCTTTATCAACTGATGTTAAGACGATGTTTATCCATGCAAGTGATTAATTTCATTATTTTTGTTTATATCTATTAGCACTGGTCAATGAATACAAAAAAAGGAGGGGTGGGGTTTAAGGAGACAAAGGTAACGTGTTTTATACAAAGGACAGAAACCTACTTCTCAGTTCGATCCTCATCACCGAGCAAACTAAAAATCCTTTAAGGATAGAAACCTACTTTTCGTTTGATTCTCATCACCGAGCAGGTGGAAACTTTACACTAAAAATCCTCTAAAGACAGAAACTTGCTTCTCGGTTCAATCCTTATCACCGAACAAGTGGAAACCTTCCACTAAAAATCCTCTAAGGACAGAATCCTGCTTCGCGGTTCGATCCTTATCACCGAGCAGACTAAAAATCCTCTAAGGACAGAAACCTGCTTCTCGGTTCGATTCTCATCACCGAGTAGGTGGAAATCTTACACTAAAACTCCTATAAGGATAGAAACCTGCTTCTCAGTTCGATCCTTATCACCAAGCACGTGGAAACCTTCCACTAAAAATTCTCTAAGGACAGAAACCTTCTTCTCTGTTCGATCCTTATCACCGAGTACATG
>NW_027069834.1:256370-295116 GCF_002906115.3 Quercus suber
GTTTTCATTCTCCCTCCAAACACGCCCGGGCATCATGCATGCCTGGAGGTAACTTCCTGCCTGATCATTAAGTAAGTACTTATATATGCATTCGTAAAAAATAAAATAATGCAACAAAAGAAAAGAAGAAAACAACATTATTTAAATATTCATAAACATGATTAAGGTCAAAGTCCGACAGTCAAACCTTAATCACATAGCAAACATGTAAAAAACTAAATCAATTCTTATCACCAAAACTTGGTGACTACGCAAAACTTAGCCTAACAAAAATTAATTATTTTGTCACCACAACTTGATGACCTAAGCAAACTTACTAAAGGAAAGAAACTACTTGAATAAGATTAAAGTAAAGGTAAGTAGAAGGGGTCTAATTCAGCAATCAAGCTGTGGATCTATGGGCTGCGTCTCGACGGCGGTCTTGGGTAGCTGTTCGTTCGATATGAAAGGTTGAAACTGGATTTCTTCCCCGGGTGTAGGTCGCCAACACGAGGATTACTTGGAGACTTCCACATCAACTAACTCCACTGGGGAGTCAATTTGCTCCATTCAGCTCCCTCATACTCGCAGTCTCCTCTTCATCAGTAGCCCCAGAGGATTCGCACGGCTGGGGTTGACTCGGAAAGGGATCTGACCTACATTCCTTAGAGAAGAGTCCTAGGGGACTTGCAAGGCCTGCAAGGTAGCTAACCAACCTTTTTTGAAGCCTAGCTTCCGAGCTTCCTGTGATGATAGGCCATGTAGAGTTTTCGCATTGGCGAATCCCTCGTGATACCATTTTTCTTGCAGGCCTCCAAGATCCGCCCTTAAATCAGCAACTCCTTGGCCCGTGCAGTGTTCAGACTCACAGCCTCCACTAATTTTAGCTCGGTCTCCCCCAGCTTAACCTCTAGCTCGAAGATCTCTTTTCTGCTGCCATCTTGGCCTTCTCGGATGCAACGACCTTCTTCTCCATAGTTGCAGTAGCCTTGGTTTTCTCCTTTGCGGTCACCTCGGCCACATCCTTGAGGGTCGTCTCCTGATTAGCGTCCTCGGCAAGCTCCTTCAGCCACCCATCGAGTATATGAGCTAGTTGAGTGGCCTAATGAAATAATAGTGATAAGTATAAAACAAAAATAGTGTGCGTAGAAATTGGTGGTTAACCAAAAAGCAAAAGGATTATCACAATAGTATGCCATTGCAACCTCCTTGCCATGGACTTGTCTGTGCCATCCTTAAAAGCGTGTACATCCTCGAGCAGAAGGAGGCCGTGCACCAAACTTTGGGCAACACGACCCCCTTTACCTTTATCCAGGCCCATACACTCGCAGTCACAGGAAGAAGCTTGTCGTCTAGTTGGAATATGGGCTGCCACTTTAATGCAGCTTGAGAGGTGGACGCCACATTCGTCCCAATCTGGGCCATAGGCTCCTGAATAATGAAACCTCTTGATGGCTGAGGAGGAGTCCTGGTGAGCACATCACCCGAGCCGATGGGAGTCTGATCGGTCGTACATTGCCTTTTCCGGGTTTGACCAGATGGGGAGGCAAAGGAAGGGGAGTCTGACCATAGCCTTGAGGCGGTTGCTGCTGCTCGACTGGTCGAGCGCCGAGTACAAAACAACTAATCATCATTGTCCTTCAGGTCACCATATCTTCACCTCGGTTGGATTCAGTTTCACTAGAGTTAATAGATTCGGTAGTTAATTCCTCAGCTTCTCGAATGAGAGCTTCAGGTTCGATAGGGGCTTCAAGTTCAACAAGAGCCTTGGGTTCAGTAGGATCCTCGGGTTCAACAGGAGCCTCGGGGTAGGGGCTTCGGGTTGAACGGACTTGTGTGCTCATTCTCGAAAGTGTCAAGACACACGATCAACTGACTCATCCCGTACCGGCTCAAGTTCATTGGAACAAGTGTACCACGGACCAAGGTCACGAGCCTCGCCTACTGTAAATTTCGGGGAAGGAAGTTTGGGTCCCATACGTCAATATATGATAAGAAAGGACTGTCAACTGGTTGAAGGCTTGCCAAGTAGAATACACAGGATCAACGCCAAGAATTAAATAGGACGCTCGGAACTATCCGTCCCCATGAACAAAAATTTCAAACCTGAGCACAAAGTTCAGATCCCTTACATGCACTACCCTAATATCTAGGTAAACACTCTACCATCTGCAACGAGAAATACTGCGAGTTAGTATCCAGATAAGCGAAACAATTATGGCAACCCCCCCCCCCCACCGCATGTACAATTGATCAGTGGTAGAACTTTTTCAAGTTGTGGACATTCCACGATCGAGGAAGCGGTCTTTCATTAAGATCCTCCAGATAGTATACTCCAACCCCCGCTATAGCAGTAACCTTATATGGTCTTTCCCAACATCCATATCTCGCATGCTCCCTACTGCTTTCCATAGTACCAGGTCCTAGGCATTGAATTCTCTTTCTTTCACATCTCGGTTATAATGCCGGGCGAGTCTCTGTTGATACTCAGATAGCCATATGGTCGCCGTATCTCAGTATTCCTTTAACAAATCCAAACGCTCCACCATCAACCTGTCGTTCTGGGCGGGAGCATATTCTTCGACCCGTGCACTACATAGGTTTACCTCAGCAGGTATCACGGCTTCTGCCCCCTATGTTAAGGAGAACAGGGTTTCCCTTATAGATCTTCTGAGTGTTGTTCGGTATGCCCATAAAGCGTTGGGCAGCTCCTCAGCCCATCTACCCTTTGCACCATCCAATCTTTTTTTCAATCCATTTATAATTGCCTTGTTGACGGCTTCAGCCTGGCCATTGCTCTGAGGATACGCCAAGGAGGAGTATCTGTTCCTGATGCCAAGATCATTGCAAAATTCGTGAAAGGCTCTACTATCAAACTGCAATCCGTTGTCGGATATGAGAGAGTCCGGTATCCCAAATCTTGTGACTATATTCTTCCATACGAACTTCTTAACATCCATGTCCTAAATATTGGCTAACGCCTCCACCTCCGCCCACTTGGTGAAATAATCAATGGCTACTAAAACAAACTTTCGGTTGCTCGATGCCCGAGGAAATGCGCCGAAAATATCCAACCCCCATTATGCAAAAGGCCAAGGCCTACTGATTGGATTCAGATGTCCTGCTGGTTGGTGGATCAAAGGGGCATGCTTTTGACATTGCTTACACTTATGTGCATATTCAGTGGCGTCATTTTGCATTTGTGGCCATCAGAACCCCTGAGTCATCGCTCGGTGAGCCAATGAACGCCCCCCCCCACATAACTGCCGCACACCCCGTCGTGTAGCTCAGCCAATAATTCATTTACCTTCTCGGGGTGTATACATAAAAGGTACGGCCCCCCAAAGGACCTCTGATACAGCTTTCGATCTGTTGACTACCAATTCCGAGCAGCCATTCACCGAACCCTATTTTACTTATTCTCATCTTGTGGGACTCGATCTTTGGTTAAAAAATCAACGATTGGATCCATCCAACATTGCCCAGCTGTTGAAATCACAGCAACCCCAACTCCGGCGACACCAACATTAGTCACTGTATTAATGCTCAGCTCTGTGATGAGTTTCACTCTAATTAACCTAGGTACATCCTCCGTAATCATCGATGCTAACATAGCTAGCGAGTTAGCATGTCTATTTTGCCCTCGAGCCACTTGGGTCATATTTGCCGTACAAAACTTGCTTAAGACTTGCTTTGCCACCTGTAAGCACTCTCTCATTCAAAAATCCCAGGTTTCAAAACTGCCCTGCACCTGGTTAACCACCAGCCGTGAATCTGAAAAGACCTCCACATCCCCGGCACCCAAGTCCAAAACGGTCTTCAATCCAGTAAGCAAGGCTTTGTACTCCGCCTCGTTGTTGGAGGCCCTAAACCCCAACCTGAAAGAATGCTTCAGCCGTGCTCCTTCTGGAGTGAAAATTACAATCTCGGCACCTGCCCCCACGACACTTGATGTGCCATCCACAAGCACCTTCCATGGGCGACACTCCACATGACAAACCATCCCCCATTAGTTCATAGGAGAAAACTCCGCAACAAAATTGGCAAGAACTTGGCCCTTTACCAAACTCCTTGACTTGTATCTTATATCAAAGGACCCTAACTGGGTCACCCATTTAGCTATTCAGCCTATAAAGTCAGAGCTCTTTAATAATGACTGTAAAGGATACTCGGTCAGGACATAGATAGTGTGGGCTTGAAAATGGTGAGGCAACTTCCTCATAGCATGTACTAATGCCAACACCAGCTTCTCTAGGGGAAAGTAACTAGTCTCGGCTTCAACCATGGTTTTGCTAACATAGTACATAGGTTGTTGCATTCTTGGGTTTCGTAAGAGCACGACACTCACAACATGTTCAGACACCGAGAGGTACATAAATGAGTCCTCCTTGGGTTCTAGGGCTACTAGCATGGGTGCCGGCATCAGATATTCCTTCAAGTGTTGGAAAGCTTTTTCACACTCCTCATTCCATTGAAAACCCCTCAATTCTTCAAAAGTTGGTAGAATGGACGACAGCGGTCAGCAAACTTAGAAATGAACCGATTAAGGGTAGCTAACATTCCGGTCAAGATCTGTACCTCATTTGGATTACTCAGCAGCTTAAGATGCTGTACGACGTTAATATGGTCGGGGTTAACTTCTATCCTTCAGCTAGTGATCAGATAATCTAGGAACTTGCTAGTCCCTACCCCAAAGGTGCACTTGTTCGCATTTAGGCGCAGTTTATGTTGCCGAAGCATTTCAAATACCCCCTGAAGATCTTTTATATGCCGTGCCTCTTGTTTACTTTTCAACACCATGTTGTTGATGTATTCCTCAACCGTATGCCCAATCTTGTCCCAAAACATTCTAGTCATGATTCGCTGATAGGTTGCCCTGACATTCTTTAACCCAAACAACATCACAGTGTAATGGTAGTTTGCGTCCGGAGAGATAAACGTCGTCTTCTCCTGGTCCTCAATGGCCAAAGCGATCTGATGGTAACCTTAGAAGGTATCTAGAAAACTCATCCTTGGGTGCCCATAGGTAGCATCTACCAATTGGTCTATCTTTGGCATAGGAAATGGGTCCTTTGGACATGCTCGGTTCAAATCCATGAAATCTACATAAACTCTCTATTTGCCTTTTTTCTTTCTAACCACCACGGTATTCGTTAGCCATTTTAGGAAGAAAATTTCCCTTATCACCCCAGCCTCTTTTAACTTCCCAACCTCTTGCCTTACTGCCTCGACGTGCTCCTTGGCCGACCTTCTCGGCTTTTGCGACCTCGGGCAAATTGTCAGGTCCATGTTAAGCTTGTGAACGATGAACTCGGGGTCAACCTCAGGCACCTTATACGGGCTCCACGCAAATACGTCTACATTCTGTATCAGAAATAACAACATTTCTACCCTATCGTCATCCTTCATACTTGCCCTTATCTGAAAATACCGGTCAACGTCTGGTAGTATCTTCACTTTAATTAATTCATCGGCACAACTAGCCCCCATTCCCTCTCAAGGATCCTGTAATTGCTATGAAGGGGCTTCCTTGGCGGTTTCTTCTTGCTTAGCCTGCTGGTTCTTCCAGCTAATTGCGACCACTAGGCATTGCCTAGCCACTTGCTGGCTTCCCTTCACTTTAGTAATGCCCTGTTCAGTAAGGAATTTAACCATCACATGCAAGGTGGATGGAACATCCTCCATTGCATAAATCCACAGCCTTCCTAGAATCGTCATGTATAGAGAAAATGAATTGACCACTATAAATGTCACCATCACCTCCTTGCCTTCCATATTTACAAGAAGGGAAATTTGACCTTTAGGAATCACCATCTTGCCATCAAACCCGACCAACAGCGTATCATACTTTGATAGGCTTTAGTTCTTTAACTCAAGCCCTTTGAACAGGTTCAGATACATCACATCGGCACCACTTCCCTAGTCTATCATCACCCTTTTTACCAGGAAATTGCTTATTCGGGCCATGACTACCAATGCATCATTGTGCAGTTGAATTGTTCCTACTAAGTCATCATCATAAAAAGCAATGGGCTCCCGACCGATCTTCATCTTCTTCTTGGGTGATTCCTCGCCCGTGCAATTTTCCACGGGTGCTAAGTCAGCACTCCTGTTCCTACTGCACTCGTACTCCTTGGGGCAACATGGATGACTTCAATCACTCCTAATGGCAGCGGGAGAGGGTTTCCCCTCCAATGAGTGCCCTGACTGGCACCTTGGTTTCCAAAATCCATCACAAACTCCTTTAAATATCCTGCATTCACTAGCTGCCCAAGATCATCTTTTAACACCCGGCATTGCTCGGTGGCATGCCCTTTATCCTTGTGATACGTATAGTATAAGCTTTGGTTCCTTTGGGATGGGTCACCCCCCATCTTGTTCGGCCACCTGAAATATGGCTCATTCTTAATCTGGTCTACGATCAAGTGCACTCGCTCTTTGAACGTCACATTCACCTCCCCCATTTGTATCTTTGGCTCTTGTATTCTCAGATCCTTTCGGGGCCTTAGCTAAAAACCGCCTTGCCGGGGACGATTCACTAGCGGGTCTTTACCCTTATTCTATAACCGATCATCCTTCAAGTGTTTGTACTCCTCAATACATCTCATAAGTTACCTCATATCCTCGGAAGGCTTCCTTGTTAATGACTCCCGCAGCTCAGAGTCCTCGCGCAGCCCCATCATAAAAGTACTCACGACTATCTTCTAGTTACCCCCACCGATCTCATTATAAAGCTCTCAATACTGATTGGCATAATTACGAAGGGTTTCCCTGACCTTTATCTTCATGGATAGTAATGAATCCACTGGCTGTGGCACCTGGCTGCAAGTTACAAACTGGACATCGAATTCTTGTATTAACTCGGCAAAATTGTGAATGGAACCCTTCCACAATCCATTAAACCACCTCAAAGCTGTGGGGTTGAGGTTTGAAGGAAACACCTTGCACATCAGCGCATCATTGTAAGTATGCAAAGACATCATCTGGATATAGTGGCTGATGTGTTCTACCAGGTCCATTTTCCCATCATAGGAAATGAATGGCGGGTGCGTAAATCTGCTCGACATAGGAGCCCGTTTAATTTTGTCCGAGAACGACGACTAAGCAGCTCGGCGTAAAGCATGGCTTATTGCATCCATGGCCACATTATGGGGCCGTCGTTCTTCCGGGGAGTTTCAACCCCAATTTGCATAGTCCCGTGAATAGGATTGGTCCCGATGTTGGCAATGCCCCCGTGAATGCGAACGATCTCGCTGGCGATAGGACTCCCGTGAATGTGAATGTTCTCGGCGCTGACGGGAACTAGATTGATTAGACCCTGTCCCATAATGATCCCCCCTACTATCAGTTCTCCCATATCAATCGTCTCGGTCCCTTCTCTAGTGTCTGCCCCATGCCTCCAACTCTAAATCTCTTACCAGTCTACACAACCGTTCAAGCTCTTCATCTCTCTCGTCTGGCTGCCTATACTCCGAAATACCTGATATTGTCCAGTTTGTTTGGTATGGCCCCTCTCCAAGGCCAGACTGTTCTTCCTCGTGTTCGCACTCCCTTTCTTCGCACCTTTTTTGCCTTCATTATTGCCATGTGGATCCTCGAGAAGATCCCACCGAACCACTTTCAGCGACCCCCTCTAAATGTCTTTTAGACATTTCTCGGGCGTCAGTCCCAACTGAACCATAGCTTTGTAGGAGATTCCCACAGAAGGCACCAATTGTGCGCACCTAATAGAGGGATTAATGGGCCAACCCTTGCTTGGGCTCACAATCCTACTCTGGGTTGTTCCTTATATGGAGACATAACGAGATTGCCTCTCCCTCTAAATCAACTCACTCCCTTTTTTTCTATTATCACTCCTTATCTTCGTGCCTTTTTTGCCTTCATTATCGCCATGTGGATTCCCGAGAAAATCCCACTGAACCACTTTCAGCGACCCCCTCTAAATGTCTTTTAAACATTTCTCGGGCGTCAGTCTCAACTGAACCACGGCTTTGTAGGAGATTCCCACAAACGGTGCCAATTGTGCACACCTAATAGAGGGATTAATGGGCCAACCCTTGCTTGGGCTCACAATCCTACTCTGGGTCGTTCCTTATATGGAGACTCAACGAGACTACCTCTCCCTTTGAATCAACTCACTCCCTCTTTTTCTATTATCACTACGCTAGCTTAATACACTCTTGCTCTCTCTTTTCTTCCCATCAGTTTCTTTGCGAATCCTTCAACAACCTTCCACCTTCCTCAACTTCTCTTATTTATAGCCCTATAATTAGTGGGAAGCTATAATTATTCCTGTGGTTAGTGGTATAGGAGGTCTAATGTTATTATTATTAAGTGGATGTTTAGTTGGGGGTAGGGTGTGGTAGGAGTGGCATTGGAACTGGTTCCCACTTCAGTATAGATGCTTGGCAACTGTATTTCCCAAGGCTTGGTCAATAATTTTCTGAGTAAGGCCCAAGTGGCGAAGCTAGGTGTGTGCCAATTAAGGTTATTGAGCCTTGAGGTAGTGTGAGACCTGGGTCTATAGCTATTTTGGGCTCGGGCTTGGGCCTTAGGCAGAAAAGGTTTGGTGTCATGGGCCGAACTGCCGAGTCGTAATCTAAGGCCCAGATGGGTTTGGGTGTCATAGTACTATACAGTTACAATTAGGGTAATAATCACCCTCATTTATGTCCAATAACTACCTAAGTCACTTATAAAAGGGACAATCTATCCAGTTGCTAAGGTATGTCAAAAATTACTACAAAACTCTATCTATATACGAAATATATGGGCTGATACTAACTTAAGCATCGGAGGCTCCCCCATTGGGCACAACCCGGAGGTCTCTTCGATCTATCTCTGTTTTATCTTGTAAGTCCTACAAAATCTTCTAATATTTCGGATTGAACGAGTGACCCAACTGACGATTTTGGCATCATTACTTAGTAATAGTGATCCATGTAGAAATTGAAGAAGAAGAATTTCAATTGGGCCCAACTAAAGCAAAAGGACTAGATAGAATACCATGCTATAAGTTATCATGATTGTGAACAATTTTATCATTGTCATGGCTCAAGCTTTCTTCCACTCAAGTCATCTCTTAAAATCCATAAATAGACCTTAAAATCTTGAGGGTGTCTCGCTTTAAAGAGAAACAAATGTAATGAATACGAGACATTTTTTTATTCATAAGCGGGATTTTGAACTTGAAAATAAATTAGAAAAGTACATATTTATGCCCAAAAAAAAAAATCTTTAAAAATAAAAAAAATATAATGAATATGCTATTGTTGTGCAAAATTTTTTACATTAAAATATCCCTTAATATACACATCATGACTTTTTATATTGGTGGAAAGAACTTTATATGTGTGATTTTGACTTTCATAAAGTCAAATCTTAGCTTTGCCACTAAAATGCAAATGATGATTTTGAAAACCATCTTGTCTCTGGGACATTTATGTTCAAGTGTTGTACTGTGTTTATTAAACAGTTTTGGAACTTTGATTATGGTAGTGTGTTAGGTTTTTTGTTTTTTATTTTTATTTTATGGGAGTAATGTGTTAGTTTAGGCCCGTTTTAGACTCCTTAAAATCGTTTTTTATTTAGGCTATATATATGATGATGTTATTGTTCTACTTTGGGCTTAACAATTAGTACAATTCCATTTGGAAATTTGATTGTGGTATATGTTGTGTTAATTTGGAAATCTGATTATGGTATCGTGTCTTAGTAGATCAAAAAATTGTTAGAATTCTATTTTTTTATTTGCATTTTAAACACGTTATTGAAGGCGGGTTTAAAATCCAAAGTCCCCCTCCCTTTTTTTTTTTTTTTTTTTTTAAAAAAAAAACCGTAAAACCTATATCGCTACAATTTTTATTTTATTTTATTATTTTTCTGTTTTTAAATTAGGAATCTATAGTGGTAATCTGTAGACCACCGCAACCAACAAAAAAAGAAATCGAAAATTCTAGATCCTATAGCATAGTTTTAAAACACCGGCAATTAACCCGTCACAATAATCAACTAATCAACTTATAGTAAAGATTACCAAACCCAAAACTAAAACAAACTTATAGTAGCGATTTAAAAATTGCCTCAATAGGCTCCACCGCAATAGAAACGAGCCTATACCAGTGGCTATTGTGACACTTTACTTGGTAGTCTTTTTTTTTTTTTTTTTTGGTAAAGTTTGTAAAACCTTTGGTATAGCTTTGTTATTTTGTAGTGCTTGAGGTGACTTCAAGATGATGATAAAAGTTTTAAACCCAAGATCTCATGGTTCTCATGAGACCTTAGAAATCACTAAACCAACCTTTTGGGGTTCTATGTGAATGTTACTTGAGTTTGTAATAACCCGCAATGTAATTCCTCTCCAGGTATTAAAAAAATGACAAATTATAGATACTACCTATATGATATACCCTTGAAATATGAAAGTATCTTATACTTTATTCTACCTCCCAAGTGATTAACTTCCTAAGGTATTCCCGTTAACTTTAATAGAATTTGATGATATGACAAATGCTAAATATCACCCACCGGGAAATAATTGAATAAATTTTTTTTTACCATAAAACTTATGTTTTACAAGTAATAGTGAAACTTGATAAATTCGTCAGTGTAGATGGTTACTGTTCCATTCTAGATTTGAGATCGAATGAAAATTTTCTTCAATTATTTCTTAATAGATGACATTGGCAATATTTCTCCTATTAGCAAATGCCATTAAAGTTAATGGAAGTGCCTCAAACTAATTACAATTGAGGTGAGTGTCAAAAATGAAGTATAAGAGCATCACCATCAGGTGTGTCAAATGTCAAATATTTCGCATTTGGCATACTAAACACTAAAAACAAAGCATCATGAGGCATGCTAAATGTGTTAAAATTTTGAGACATGCTATAGTACCGTCTCAACTTTAGCACAGTACGGATAAAAATGCCATGTGTTTATTATTTTTTTATTCCTTTTCTCTCTCATCTCTGATCTCTCTGTTAGTCTTTTGCTCTCTTTTTTTCTCAAACCTCAATCCTCTCCTCTGTCTCTCAAGCACTCATCTTTTCTTCTCTCACCCTCACTGCTCTTCCACGCCAACGCTGATGTTGACAATCACTTCCACGCCGACCACAGCGGAAGAATGCTAGCTCAGTAATTTCAATACCCACTGAAACACAGACGTCTTTCTCACAGATTTCTCCACGTATTGTTGGTTAGGTAGAAACACCCGTTGAAGAATCGACCACCCAGATTTCAACTCTGGTGGTTCATCTAGATCATCTAGAATCACAACGAAATTGAACTCCCAATAGTCTCAGCTAATTGGTATGGTACCATAGCCAACAAATTGACTTCACCATCATCCCCATCCCTATCCCCAGTCAACTTTTCTGCAAATTGGGTCCACAATTATCTTGCAACACTTCATGTACAACTAGAGCAATTCTTCTTCAGTGTCGTCATCTTCTTCAAACCTGAGCTAAATTCTCTGTTCTATATATATACATATATATATATATATATATTTTTTTTTTCTTATCTCTAACCCATGGCCATGGCTGAAAGCTCAATTTTGTCGGGGTTTGTGGTTGAGGTGGTGGTGGTGGTGGTGGTGGGGCTTCCAATTTGGTGTTGGTGGACTATGAGTTTGTTTTGAATTGTGTTTTGGGTTGTGGAGGATGTGGTGGCCGTTGGTTGTTGGCAGTTGTGTGGTGGCGGTTGATTGTGTTTGATGAGTTTTAAATATTATTTTAATATGTTGTATATATTATTTTAATAGATAGAATTGAAAAATAGAACATGTGATAAATGACGAATTGTAAAATGAAGTGATAAAATGATAAAGTAGGCTTTTGGTGTATCAAAATGACATTTTTTATGAAAGACCTGATGGTGATGCTCTAAGGATCACAGGCCCAGGTTTAAGAGTATACCCATAGTTTTAAAAAGCGAACCAGAGCCATTGGGAGCCAGGCACCAATTCGGTCTAATAAAAACTCCTAAAATTGGTCAAAAATTGAATGAATTAAATTGATAAAAAATTGGAGAATCAGGAGCAAAAATAGTTCTTTGATCATACCAGTTTAAAAAACCATGAGTATACAACTAACATTTGTATTTTACCTAAAAATATTTAGATAGTAAAAGTTAATCATTAAGATCTTAAAATATAAAAAATGTTGTTGCTTCCAATTAATTCAACTAGTAAAAGAATTTATTATCAAATAAGAGATTTAGCCTGCGTTTGGATAACATCTGCGTCTAGCGTTTCACCTTTTTTTTAGACGCGCGTTTTCAGCAATTCAGCTTTCCAATGGGTCCAATGCACTGTTCACGGGACCCACAAACTTTTTTTTAACAAAATTTTCATTAAAAATGGGTCTTACGGTATTATTCACATATTTAAAAATTATTTTGCTACAGTGTTTTTAATTTTTAGCAAAATAAGTAGTATCCAAACACACCCTTAGAATTTAAACCTTGCTTATACTAAAATCTATTTAGTGTTTTGGTTTTATAATAAAAAACAATCATCATCGAACAAACTGAATAAGTTGAAATTCTATTGTATTATTATAAAATACATATATATATATATATTCAATTTTGTTTATGGCAGGGTTTAATATATGGCCCAAAGTTTAAACTGCCTCCTCAATCTTTAGTTGGGAATTATATTGGGCTAAAATAACGGGCCCCAGACCCCACTTATGAATGGAGTTTATAGGCCGGTTTACGTCGCACTTTCAAACCAGTTGTATTTGACAAATTTTTGA
This sequence comes from Quercus suber, assembly GCF_002906115.3. Taxonomy (NCBI): domain Eukaryota; kingdom Viridiplantae; phylum Streptophyta; class Magnoliopsida; order Fagales; family Fagaceae; genus Quercus; species Quercus suber. The sequence continues at coordinate 269,111 of NW_027069834.1, forward strand.
ATGAAGACATGATTTAATACTAAAATATTAACTACCTTTATAATCACTAGAACATATGTTATCTAAAAATCACAAGTACAGGTTAACCCAAACGGGAAAAATTAATCAATCACCAGATATATTTGCCCCGGTGGCGTTGGACCTTCTATTATTGTGTGTGTTTTTTTATACATCCTCTAGGAAAAAAAGGTAAGGCATTTTTTTTTTTTTTTTACAGTATTTTAACCTATAGTGTCTATTTTTTATAGTTGTGTTATTTATCATCAGATTGTCTTAATTTCTTATTCAACCATAAAATATTTTATTAGTTAAATTAATTGAAACTTACTACTAAAAATGTAAGACATTTTTTTTTTGAAAAGGACAGATTCGCAAGCCGGCCATGCATGGAACAATGATACCTTCAAGTTTGAAGTCAAAATGTAGACCTTCCAAATTTATATATATATATATATTAAAAGAGTTGTGACCATGTCAGAGTTAATTTGAAGTCATACACATACACTAAGCAGTGGTTGTGAGAAAATATAATAAGAATATTACAATCATAATCAATTTGTCCATGAAATTTGCAGAGTATACCACAGCACTAAAAAAAAAAAAAAGCAAGAAGAGAAACAAAATTACATGAATTAAAAAAACTCAAAAAGCGGCCAAACCAAGTTACCCTTGTAATTTGTCTCTCATGAAGGGTGCTTTAGCCGTCTGGTCACTTGAAACAAAGTATCCCCATACATAAAACCTGGCTCAAAATGATCAGTCAAAATATTTCCAAGTACTTTTTTTTGTCACTTTGTTTCTTACTTTCCTTTCACGTTCAAAACAGGGTTTAATTCATGCATGCATGCATGCAATTATTTATGGTTTCCTTCTAGCCGTGGACATGGGGTTCCCATCAAATAGCTCATCAATGTAGTTCTCTAAATCTTCAGGCTGGAATTTTATGTACTTCTCTGTTTGTCTCCCTGCGTCCAAGAACTGCGAGAACCTCCCTAAGAACGACCTGTACGCCGGTATCACCACCGCCGATATCGAAACCCGAAGCTCCGACTGAAGCTGCTCGTCACTCACCACCCACGAGCTCTGCGTCCTGTGTATCTCGTCGAACATCTGGTTGAAACTCTTGAACCTCTCTTTGAGAACCGGCTTCGCCACTTTCCCATGGGCAGGGTTCAAACCCTCGTGGTTTAGACAACCCAGTAGCTTATTCAACGTCTCTCTCTTGTAATTCTTGTGGTACTCCCTTAGATCCGCCGACCGCTTTCGGCACCACGTGTCACCCATCACGGAATAGATCTCTGCTGACCCTTTGATTTTCTGCAAGATATAGCGTCCATTGTTCATCATGAAGATATTGCTCAATGCAACGTCTTTGTACAGCTTGGCCTTCCCTTCTAGATTGGTGTCCAACAAATCCATCACAGTCATCAATTGCACGGCAAAGGGTGTTTGGTTTTCATTCTCATTGTCCATACGATTCATGAAACCATGTTGTTGTTGCTGTTGTTGTGTATCGCTGCCTTCTTCGAAAGGAGGACTATTTGTCGGGTCGATTTGTTCGATCTTAGAATGTTCATTGAATACTTGCTCCAACGTTTCCTTGTACTCGCACGCGTACTTTAGGTAATTCATCGTGTAGCGAGTCAATGGATGAACTGCACCACCGGGAACCGGAGTTTTAGCGGTATCGGCCTTGATTGAGTTCTCGAGATCACAGAATATGAATATCGCCGCCTCGCCGAGGCGGCTCCGAGCGGTGTTGGTCTCGGTTTTGAGCTCATTCTCGCACTCGTCCTGAAACAAACCGTCCATGGCCGGAACCGTGTCGCGCAAGGTCTCGTAGATGTCGAGGAACTTGAACAGTTTCTCGGCGGATCGTTTGGTCATGGCGATGCCCTCGACGAAATTGAGAAGCTGGATGAGAATCCCGCGGGTGAGGTTGCTGAAGAGGCTGGCGGAGATGGAAGGAAACTCGGCGGAGAAGACTCGATCGGCTAGGGTTTTCTCGCCGGGAAAGTACACGGTGGCGCACTGCTTGAAGGCTTTCATCCACGTGGCGATCTCTCGCTCCAGCGATTCCCAGTTCATCCTCTGAACCTCGTCGATGCTGTATTTCTCGAACCCGAGCCTCTGGATGCTCTCTTCGAACGCGTTCCTTCTCGACATTATGTAGATTTGGCAGCACTCGGACTCGTACCCGCCTGAGATCATTTGCTTCGCTATTTTGCTCAGGCCGGAAACGACGTCGTCGGAGTAGCCGGGGAAAGCCTCCGGTTCGGCGGATTCTGATTCGGACTCTGCCGTTTTGGATTCCTCGAGAAGAAACCGAAACTCCTCTTCCAAATACGACATCGCTCGCTGTTGAATCCCTCCGATGCGATTGATCAGAGAGCCACGAGACTCCGATTTGTCCTCCTCCGGTTTCAGTTCCCGAAGCGATTTCGTCAGCTTGGAAACCCGATCCAGAGACTCGAGAAAAGCCGAGTCCTCATCGGGAACCTGGCACCACTTGGCTCTTCCTTCGCCGGAAACTTTCTGCTCCACGAGATTCAAGTATTTCTCCACCAACTTAAGAACCTCCACCGAAACGTCGTCGCTCGTCAGAGACGAGAGAAACTCGTCGATATCCTCGGAAGCTTTCTCGAGGTCAAAATGAGGATCAGATTCTTCATTCTGCGTCTCTTCATTCTTGATCTCCTCTGCCTCGGAATCAAGTTTTGGGTCCGCGTCTTCTTTGGATTCCGGCACCGGCGAAATGCCGGTATGGTCGTCAGGAAGGTGGTTGTCGTTCTCCATGCTATTGAAACTGTGAATTTTCTTTGGTTTTAGGAACAAAAAACGAAGTGAAAGAATAGAAAATATGCGAAAACAAAGCAGAATTATCCGAATACCATTATTTCTTTTCCTTGAAGAATTTGAAATGGTCGTGGTAACAATGGCGGAGATTGAGGAGCGAATGTACGGACACAAACGAACGTTAGAAATTAAAAAAAAGATGAGAGAGAGAAAATTAGTTAGTGTTTGTTTGGAACCTTTGACTGGTCTTTCGTCGAGGTGGCAGTGAGAAACGCGGACAACCACTCTCGACAATGGACTCGGGTTTGAGGTTAATGGGCCGGGTACCCGGCCCAACTGTTGTCGGCGAAAAATCGAAAACGCTTTTTTTTTTTTTTTAAATAGCAAAAGAATATAATTGTTTTATAAAAGTCAGATCTAATACCACTGACACACTCACACTGAAAAAAATGGGACTGAGAAGGAGAAGAGTGAGGATACGGTCATGTTTGATTGTGTGTGCGTTTTGCATTGGTCTGGGGCTGTTGACGCTTTCTCTGAGAACCGTTGATTCTCCTCTGAATCCAATCGATGTTGATTTCCCAGTGGAGCTCGAAGTTCAAGAAGAGAGCTCGGGTCCCGTGAGCGGCGGCGAGGCGGAGGACGTGGCCGTGGGGAAGAGAGGAGGAAAGTCGGAGACTAAGAGATCATGCGCCACGGTGGAGGAAATGGGAGAGGCATTTCATGGAGGGTTCTGGAATGAAAGCCTCCGAGTCAGAAGAATTATTCAAGACCACTTTGCTCTAAATGGTACAATTTTTTTTTTTTTTTTGGGGGCATCCTCATTTCTTTATGTTGAGCTGGATTTGTGTTTGGTTTCAGACCTAAGTTTGAGAATCAAAAGAAAAAATAATTGCTTTTAACCTGTAGATGATTACTTTTAAGGTTTTAATCAAATTAGGTGAATTGTTTAAAGTAAGTAATACACTTATAATGAGAGGCATGTCATACGCTTACACTAACTGCTTACCAGTCAGGGGTAAATGCCTCGGTATTACCCGGAAACTGGTTCTGGCAGGTGGGTATGTTGTTATATGCGGGTGGTGAGTGGTCTTATATACATTTCAATACCTTAGTTTTGTTATTGCAGTTCCATATAAGGGTAATGTTCTAGTTTTCTTTTGTGATTCGAGTAGGCTTTTGTGTAAGGTAGGTGAACTTGGAAGCATTTGGGAATGATTAAGTAGTTGCTTATCTAGTGTGAGTTCCTCCCAAGCTTAAGTACAGTTTGGTATAAGTAAAAGGTTATGATGCTAAGCGGGATAGAGAAGGGTTTCGCGGTGTGGCATAAAGGGTTATATATAGAAGTGAGCAAATTGGATTGCTTCCATAATTTTCACGAGGAATGTTAGTTACAATCACAACATAAATTTAATTAAAAAATTCAGAGCTAGTAGGCATTGTACCTCTAGTTTCAAAATTTCTGAGCATACCTATAGCTATCGTCATGCCCGTGGATTTTATTATATTTATTTATTTTTTTTGTATACGATGTAAGGTAATCCAGTTTACAATAAGAATATCCCTTTTAGATGCCATTTTTCCTATAAAATTTATATTTTGAGTCTCTTACTACTGGTACCATGTAATGATCTTATTAGGAGTATGGAAGGAAAAGTTTTGAATGAAAATCAAATAACGCTTGAATGCACATTAGTTTCAATGCTGCTGCCAGAATCAATTGGATTTGCACCTTAACAAATTGTATATCTTGTGCCACAGAAGAAACTGTCTCCAACCGTTTCAATAGATTTATGGTTCAGGCATTCTTAACTACTTGTTGTTCCTTTGAATTTTCTTAAGTTGCATAGAAGCTTCCTTTGCATTCATTTAATATATATAAAAATATTGATCCAATGATTTTCTATATATTTATTTTTATTGGTCATTGACATCATCATTATGTGCCTTTGTAATGGTATGCGAAGCATGTCATTTCTTTATGAGAAACTGGTGCTTCCTGGAAAACCACTTGTGTAGAAATTTGAGAGAGAGAGAGAGAGAGAGAGAGAGAGAGTTTATGAATTTCAGCCTTGTGGCCTACATGCATGGGAAAAGAGCCCAAATGAATCCATAATAGAGAGAGAGAGAGAGAGAGAGTTTATGAATTTCAGCCTTGTGGCCTACATGCATGGGAAAGGAGCCCAAATGAATCCATAATTATAATGGAGATTACACACAAAAGTCGATGATGATTTTGAATATGAATTGCATATTGATTGCTTCAATCCTACAATTTTCTTTAGCAATCAATCTCTTGATTTATTAACCAATCTCGGGCAATTAATGTCTTGATTTGGCCATCACTGACATGGACAGGACAGTGAATTATACTTCTTAACAACTTTTGAGACTTAGAAGGTAACATGGTTAACTTTATCTCAGGTGCTTCAAGAGTGCGAAGTCTTCCTCCGGAGCAGTTCTGCAGACATGGTTTTGTGATGGGGAAATCATCTGAGGCAGGTTTTGGAAATGAAATGTACAAGGTCCTAACTGGTGCAGCACTAAGTATAATGTTGAACCGGTCTTTGATCATCGGGCAAACCAGGCATATTGGTCTTTCCTCAAGCCTTTCTGTTCTGTATCATTATGTTGTTTTTATTATTCTTCCCATAACAACCTGAATTTTCTGAAAGGCTGATGCTATGATTTATGCTTTTATCATTGCATTATACAGTATTTGGCTTCATGGTCTGGTTAACTTTGAATGTTTTAATCAGTTTACTGGGATAGTGTAATCCACAGAAGGTGAAATGTCTTATAATGCAATCTTCCTTGGATGCATTTTAGCATATCTGTTGTCCAATTTTTGGGGTTTGCTCTCTTCTTCTTCTTTTTTTTTTTTTTTGGAGTTGGTGGGTTTGTGTGTGTGTGTGTTTTTTTTGGGGGGGGGGGGGGGGGGCGGTAGCACTCAATTAGAACACTTTTTTTTTTTTTTTGGAGTTGGTGGGTTTGTGTGTGTGTGTGTTTTTTTTGGGGGGGGGTGGGGGGGGCGGTAGCACTCAATTAGAACAGCATATTAGAGTCCAGGACTGACACAGAGATATATATTATATGCAATTGCTATATTGTTAATGCATTTCATTGATCTGATTTTTTCTTTGCTTCTGTCTTTAGGAAGAAATATCCTTTTGGTGATTACATTTCTTACTCGAACCACACTTTTACCTTGAAAGAAGTCAAGCATCTGTGGAGACACAATGGCTGTGAGAGAAAGTATAAAAGGCATCTGATTATGAGGACTGATGATTTCGAGAAGCCATCTGAAACAAATGTCCTCTGTAGCGATTGGCATAAATGGAAGCACCCTATCATTTGGTAAAGTGAGAACACTTTTGCTAATAATCAGTCACTCATGATCAGCAATCATCACTTGACTTTAACCTCAGTGCTGCAGGTTGCAAGGTACCACAGATGCAACGGCAGCTCAATTTTTCTTGAAGAACATACACCCTGGGATGAGGAATGCTGCTTCTAATTTATTTGGACAACCAGAGTCTCTCCAATCTCGGGCTAACGTGTTTGGGGAGCTGATGAAAGTCCTCATATCTCCTACAAAAGATGTAGAGGAAGCAGTAAATTGGGTTATTGGGGGTGGGGTGGATCCTGATATCTCATTGCACATGCGGATGCTTATGAACAGGTATTGCACTTTACAGTCAATTCCTTGAGTGGGAGCAGCTACTCATAATTTTTTTCCCCTGATCTGTGGCTCTGGTAGTAAAGTGTGGCAGGTTGGGCTTAGAATAAGTCTTAGTTTCACATCTTACATATGTAAATGTGTGTGTGTGTGTGTGTGTGTGTGTGTGATTAATAACTGAGGTCCATGAAATTGGGTTTTCTCGTTATGAACAAATGATTTTACTGTAATGCACTTGATATCACCGTATACAAAATAGATCCTAGCAGAAGAATGAGAACCCTTATGAAAAGGAATAGTTACAGAAAAAGGTGACCAAGTTTGCTTGATAATTGCACTAGTTATTTGTTCGTGTGTAATTATTATAAACAACAACATGTAGTTTATAATTTTTGCACATGGAATGCTCCTGGATTCTTCCGAGGGATCTTTTTGTAAATGCGTCCTTTTAGTCTGGAAATCAACCAGAAATTGTGTTAAATATTTGGGAAAAGAAAGGTACTAATTTATTAAATTTTTTAGTTTGTCCTTTCATACATGTAAGAAAGTACACAATTTTTACATGATGAATGAACGTACTTAAAATGCTGTGGAATGTTCAATGTGCTCCAAGGGTATGACTTTAACCGATATTGATTATGTACAGTGCTTTAATAAAGCACACACTTACAGACGCTTTTACATGATGAATGAACGTACTTAAAATGCTGTGGAATGTTCAATGTGCTCCAAGGGTATGACTTTAACCGATATTGATTATGTACAGTGCTTTAATAAAGCACACACTTACAGACGCTTTTACATGATGAATGAACATACTTAAAATGCTGTGGAGTGTTCAATATGCTGCAAGGGTTTGACTTTAACTGATATTGATTTGGGTTCTTGTATTCTATATTTCAGATCTGTAAGAGCTGTACGAGCAGCATTAAATTGCGTCAGAAAAGCCATACGCATACGAAACCTCATGTCGAGACCAAAGGTGGTTTTAGTGTCGGATAGCCCCTCTCTTGTAAAAAGTATCAAACCAGATTTAAGTGAATTTGCAGAGGTATTTTAGTCCATGTACCGAATCATAAAGCCAACTAATTATTCCTAATATGTATATGCCATCCATACAGGTCAATCCCGTCAAAGTTAAAACTTCTTTTCATTAAATGATGCCCTTTATTCTGGTTATATTTGTAACCATCATAACTTGAATACCTGGTCAAAATTTCACCAAACTTCTCACTTTCTCCATCTCTCCTTGATCCAAGTTGCAGTTTATTTTATATATATATATATATATATAGTCTGAGTTGACCTCCAAACCCCATATCAGTTCAACCATGCAAATGTCTGATATGCATATTTGATTTTAATTCATCAATTCTTTTCCCAGGTACTTCATTTTGATTTTAAACTTTTCAAAGGGAATATATCTAGTGGCGATAATGGATTGCATAATTCAGATTTTAGGGTGAAGGATTGGGGCCCCGCACCTAGATGGGTCGCATTTGTGGACTTCTTTCTTGCGTCACGTGCTAAGTATGCTGTTGTCTCTGGGGCTCACAGGCGTGTTGGGACTACCTATGCTCAGTTAATAGCTGGGCTGGCTGCAGCATACAGTCTTGGTAACCCTTTCATTTCGTGATCTGCATTTTTGTTATTCATATATGATCGGATGTAAACTTTCTCGTCTAGTAGTTAAATTGGTTGTCATAATCTTTCAGAGGAGAATTCTACGGGGCCAGGTTTTTCATTCTTGAGTAGCTTCCAAAGTAATTTGTTAGAAGAAGGTTTAAGGCTTCAGGTTGGATGGGGACATGTCTGGAACAGATTTTCAGGTCCATTGAGTTGTCGTCACCAGCCCAGTCAATGTGCTTTCACACCGCTTCTGCCTCCAGCATGGTGGGAAGGACTTTGGCAGTCCCCGATTCCACGGGATATCCGTAGGTTGGCTGCCTATGGTGTCCAATTATCTGGCTTTGGAACTGTTGATGAAGATTATCTTCAGTCATTCTGTAAGTCAAGAAAAACTGTTGTGAAAACTGTACCATTCATTTTGTAATAGTTGGAGTTGCATTTTTTATTCTTCTTATCAACGTAACCATAATGATGAGAGAATTTTTGTTCAACTTCTTTCCAAATCCATTTCTATTGTTGTGAAAACTGATGTAGCTCCATAGCTAGATTTATGGGGAGCTAATTTGTTTCTCTTAACTTATCACAAGCACCACAAAACAAGTAGACCCACGAGACTTGTGTGAGTTGCATTGCGTGTGTTTTCATAATTAAAACTCTGAACTAAGATTTGGTAACAATACGGAACACTAAACATTTATGTTGTAAATTCCTAACGTACACTACTTTAAATTCCTCGAGGGTATCACAAAAAATTTATATCAATCACATTTATGATACCAAATCTAAAGCGTAAAACAATAACATTAAGGAAGAAGCTTTACACATATAAACTTAGATTATGCTAGACTAGAAATTTTATCTTGTAAAAAAAAAAAAAAAATTTGGTAATGGTGTGGGAAATTAGTGCAGAACATCTTCAATGAAAAAGCCACTTCAAGGATCTAATCTCATTAGAAAATATTTTTTTATTTATTTAAATTTTTTTATTAATAATGGCAAAAAGAATCTTTGAGTTCACGATGATGAATACAAAGGAATAAAAAATACAAAGAAATCATATGGGAGGTCTAAGAGAAGCTAGGAATTCAATAGTGGATGAACAAACAGTGAAATCCTAACACCTTGACTGATCAAAAAGAGTGTCATTTTAATTGACTTAAGGAGTACTCGGTGTTCTCAGACAAACGATGATTTTGTTCCTTTCCAAACAACTCACATCAAGCACCCAGAATTCAAGTTCCAAATATCCAAACCATACTTCCCAAGCTAATTCCTCCAACAAAACATTAAGCTCATAACCACCTTGAGCATGACCTAATGATTATCGTTAGAAAGTCCATTACAAAGGAACATTTACAATAGTTTATACTCAAAACTTTCGCAATCCTAGACTCTCTATGTAATCTTTGCATATGTTTGACTTGACTTTTGACTGCATTAAATCACTTGCAGTAGTGGAGCTCTATAGCTATTTTAGCTCCACCAAAACACAAAAAACAATCATACAGCAGTGGAACTAAAGGTTTTTTTTTTTTTACCTTCATTACTGCAGTGCATAGCTATCTATGGCTGTGCACTGTAGCTGAGAGCTAAAAAAAAAATTTATTCCCAACCCAGATTAAAATAATACAAGTTGGTTTATTTTTTTACATTCTTTTATTCTCACATTGTGCATCTCTCTCAGTCACTCTCATCTGAAGCTCTCATCTCTCAAAACTCTCTCAAGCTCATTCTTTCAAAGCCGCCGGCCCAACTCATCCTCAACGTCACTGTCACTGAAGCTCGACGTCACTGACCTACCAGCCATCCCAAGCCGCTGATCAGCCTCAGACCCACGCCGCCGATCCGCCTCAGACCCACTTCTCTTCCGTCGATCCACTTCGGGTGGGTTTCGTGGTGGTGGGTGTGGGTGTTGCCTGGTGGGTTTGGTGGGTGTAGGCTTGGTTGATTTTTTTTTTCTTTGTTATGGGCTATGGTGGTGGTGGTTGTGTGTGTGGCTGTGATGGTTGTGTATAGTGTTTGTGTAATTGAATATATTATTTTATTATAGTGGATATATTATTTTATTGTAGTAGATATCTTATTTTATTGTGATTTTTATATTATTTTATTGTGTTGAAAGCTAAAATAGATTCACTGTTGCAGCATGTGTGTAAGTAAAATAGATAAAGTAACTTTTTGTGGTGCCGAAGAGCCAAATTTTTAGCTCCACTACTGTGGATGCTCTCCTAAAACATCTAAAATCCTTTGATACTGATATTATCTACAAATGAATATCTTCTCCATGACCCAAAACCTTTGGCACTCTCAAGAACTTCCCAAAGATTTCCAAAGTAGCGAACTCGCCAGAATCAAACTTTGTGGTTTCAAGAACAGTTCAAAACTTAAGGTGTATAGGTACACAATAGTTTTTCTTGTTTTAGCTATAGAAACTTGAATGATTCTGCTTAGGCTTAAGAAAAAGGCTTCAACATCCGAAGGTTTTAGCTTTGGTACAACATCCTTTCTTACCTTTAAATTTCGTGCAATAAATGGTTTATATAGGTGTACAAAGTAGGATTAAAACCTAACATAAACCTTTCTTTTAGCAAAATTCATATTGCAAATCCTGACAATTTCACTTGAGCAATTTTTTTTTCTACTCAAGTGAAACTCTCAAAGATAACACAATTTGCTAACTTTAAATGACTATATCTCACTCATTTCAAATCCAAATTGACTCAAATTTTTGTCAGTAAAACAATTTCGCTTAGGAATTAATTATGGTGAAAAAGATATGGGTAAAAGTTCATCAAATCATAATATTTGTGCAAATCAAAACCTTTTTGTCTTTGAGCAACTTTTAACCTTGACTCAACCCTACAATTTTAATAATACTATCGATTTTGACATGTTTTGATACTAGGGATTTTTCAATTGCCAACACATCTATAAACCTTCACATTTTTTTTTTTCTCTCCACTAGTGGCAACCAGCTAACCACACTAATAGAAAACTAACATTGTTACCTCAGCTTCCTGACCTCTACGATGCAATGTTAGCTCTTATTTTGAAAAAACCCACTATGTCAATGCAATGCACTTTATCCCCCCAAAAGAAAATTAATTGTCTGCAGTTATGAATGCCCACAACGGAGTTACTCTATTAGTTATTTTAGGACCATAATTAATTTCACAATTATTTTATGTGGCAGATTATAACTAGTTGTTTATTACTTTTATATAAATATACTATTTTTTTTTTCCATCATTCACAATTAGTCATATCTTACGTAAAAATTATTGAAGAATTGATTGTAGTTCTAGAATTTTTCAATACTCTAGTGAAGAATTGAAGATAGTAAATTGTGCTTTATTTGAGCATTTATAAGGTGGAAAGTCTAAAATATTTAGGAGAGAATAATTTTCAAGAAGTATTAAAAAAAAAGGGAAATATGAGAGAGAGAATGAGAAAGAGAGAGAGAGAGAGAGACAAGGATTTGCCAATTGCCAACACATCATTGAACCTTAACCATTTCCTTTTTTTTTTTTTTTTTTTTTTTTTTTCTTTCCACTAGCAACAACTTTTTTTTTTTTTTTTTTTGAGAGAGCACTAGCAACAACTAGTCAACCACACTAACATAAACCGCAATTATAACCTCAATTTTTTTACCTCTATGATGCGATAACAACTCTTATTTTGGAGGAAACCCACTACATGCTGATGCGAAGCAAAAGCGTCTTAAAAAACGAAGAATAGATTGCAATTTGCAAGCTTTGTTAAAATTTGGGTTTCAATTACAAGTTTTTATAGTTCGGGAGAGAAAAGTATAAAGACCACGTAATTTAGAGTGGATTTGTGCAATTAACCCCATAAGAAATTGTGCGCGCCAAAAATGAGGTTAATGGGCTAACCCTCACTTAGGCTCACAATCTATTTGTAGTGTGGGTTTTGGATTTCCTACACTGGGTAGTCCATGACATAGAGACCCAACAAAGCGACCTCTTCCTAAGAATTCCTCTACTTTCCCTCCTACCACTCTTCTGATGCTTTCTCCCTTTCTCTTTCTCTCTCTCTCTCAATTTCTTATTGAGCCCTTTTTTCACCATCCCCTTCTCCTCCATTTGCTTCTCATATTTATAGCCTAGAATTAGTGGAGAGTTATGATTACTCTTGTGGTTAGTGGTAGGGGAGGTCCAATGTTATCATTGCTAAGTGGGTGTTTAGTTGGGAGTGGGGAGAGAGTGGCATTGGGACTGGTTCCCACCTTAGGGGATGTTCGGCAGCGATACTACTGGCCCACCAGTATCGGGCATCCGGGATACCTGGTTCCCGAGCAATCACGCTCCAATCCGAGGTGTAGTCCTCCGGGCACAATGACATAAGGCCTGGGTCCATGGCCTCAGCAGGCCCAGCGCCCAGCTACGGACAAGAGGATTAGGTCCATGGGCCATACTGTAGGGTTGGAGTCCAAGGCCTAAGTCCAAAACTGGCCTGGGAGTCTCTTGCCGTACATTAGCCCCCCCCCCCCTCCCCTTGATTCATGCCTGGACCCTGGGGATGAATCAAGGAATCCAAAGGACAGGAACTATCCTAGAAGTCTAATGGGTGGATACTGGATGGTCAAGAGACCCATTAATGCGCCCTAAAAATGTGTGTTGTATCTGACTGTTGTTTCAAGTCATCATTGTCTGATGGTTCGCGAACCGAGGCGGCGTGCATGTGGCAATTGTGGTGGGATTCATAGAGTTTCCCACTCTTCATTTATTAAGTGGCATTTATTCTCCCCCTTTTGGCTCCTATAAATAGTTCATTATGGATCACTCTTTAACTTTTACATTCTTCACTCTCTAAATTTCCTCTCTGTCGTGCATACCTCTCTGTGCGTTCATCCTCCAGCCTAGAGTACCTTTCTTTTCTAGAGCCCAAAGTAAGTTTCTCTACCTCTCTTTCTTGTTTTAGTTTCTTCCTTCAATTTTAGAGTTTAGGATGGGTTTTGCTCACCTTTTAAACACTGAGGCGTCCCTAGCCACCTTTAGGCAAACATTTAACATCCTTGAGGATATGAATGTGGCATATTGCCATGAGAGCGAGATCGCTCTCCACAAATGCTTCAAGTCAAGTATCACTTTCTTCCCCTTTATGGCAATTTTGGAGGGTGGGGTTTAGGTTTCCCGTGAACCCACTCCTACTCAATACCCTTAGATTTTATGGTTTGTGCCCCGACTAGCTTCCTCCCAATTTTTACTGGGTAGTTAGTTGTGTTAATAGGTTGAACTAGATATACAGTTTGCAATTGAACCACCACGATATAAACTTCATGAAATAAAAAGACCAATTATTACTTAAAAGTTAGAGATTTTCCGGTACGGCTTATTTCATGCCTATCCGATTCTAACAGAAACTCAACCGGGGAGTTTGTCTGGTGAGCGGTAATTGGTTTGCCGATGAGCTCCCCTGCTCGCTCTCGCCACGCGAAGTTGGTTCGTATTGCCTACTTATCTATTTTCCTTTTTTTGTTTACTTACGATTGTTTTGCCTACTCGGACACTAACTTACTGTGTTCCCTTGTTGTAGACGACAAAGGATTCACTTCGGACCTTAGAGTGGTGCATGTAAGGGACTTGAATTTTGTGCTCAAGTCTGAAATATTCGTTCACACTGACAGGCAGCTCCAAGCGTTGCATCTAATACTCGGTTGCGATCCCGTATACAAGACTTGGCAACCCTTCAGCTAAGACCTATTGTTAGACAGCCCTTTGCTGTCTTAAATTGATGTACGGCATGTGAACTTCCTCCCCCCCCCCCCCCCAAACTGACCATCGACGAAGCCAAGGACATCGGTCCACGCTATACAACCGCAGAAGACCTTGTCTCGATCAGAGACGAGTCTGCTGAGCGCATCTCTCAAAGCTGCAAGGAACACGTTCCCATTGAAGAACCAGTAGGTCCCGCCCCTCCAACCGAGCAAGAAACAGTCGAGGTATGACTAGATGCTAAGATGGTGACAAGGCGAAAAATGACAGTCAACCGATTCCTGCTCGGCACTCATCCTCCCGCCCAGTCTTAATAGCCTTAAGGGAAAGGCCGAACTCCTCCTCCCCCCTCTTCTAGCCATGCGAAAAAGAAGTAGTGCCTTAACAATCAACCGCCCTGGGTTCCTAGAGACACCCCTTCCAAGACCCCGATCTAGCTGTCTAGCAAAATCATAATCCGGGAGCCGGTGGGTGAATCTCAGCCTATTGCCCAAGTTGGTGCTAATGTAATGTTGTCCTCCTGGCCTGTGGTCCATTGACAGCCTACCTTTAAGTTCGGCGAAGGCTTCTGCCAGCTATGGCCAGCGTAAAGGTATGGGATAAGGGCGAAGGGAGAAGGGTGGCCCAAAGCTTGGTGCACGGCCTATTACTACCTGAAGACGTTTGGTTTTTTTACTGAAGGGGACGAGGATTCCTTAGTATGGCAGCTACAGTGGCACACTGTCGCGGTAATTTTGTTTCCTTTTTCTTTCACTTTAATGCATGAATAATTCTTTTACGCTTATGTCTTTTTTTTTCTTTTTTCTTTTTTTTTTTCTTTTTTTTTTTTCTTTTTTTTTTTTATGTTACCAGTCCACACAAATGACATACGTCCTTGGTAAGAAACTGAAGGAGCTCACCGAGGATGCTGATCGGGAGAAGGCGTTGAAGGATGTTGCTGATGCCACAACTAAGGAGAAGGGGAAGGCTGCCAAGGCTGTCGAGAAAAAGGCTTAATCCTTGGAGAAAGCTCGGCTATTGGTGGAGGAGAAATTGGCTGAGGCGGAGGACCGGCTAGAGGGCATTGAGCTTAAACTAGCAGAGGCAGCTAGCCTGAATTTGGCTCAGGCCGACCAAATAGCTGACCTGAAAGCGGCCTTGAAGCTTGTGAAAACAAATGGTATGACGAGGGCTTCGCGGATACTGAGAAATCTATAGAGCCAATTGTCCATCAGGCGTGGCTTCATGGGTCGGGGAGGGATGGCTGGCGGCCCTTTAAGCGATGAGGGTGGCTGAGGACTCCCCTTTGAGATACCCAGATCAGATCCCTTACTCGGCTCCTTCACCCTCGCTCAAAGTCAGGTTGATGCTGCGGATGAGGAAGAGACCACCAACATAAGGGAACTAGTCCAAGCAATTGACGCCCACGTTGATCTCGAGGTTTCTAGTAACCTCAATGTTGCCGATAATGCATAAGCCCAGCAGCCACCGATCAAAGACGTCCTCAGCTAGATAGCTGATGAAGCAGCCCAACTCCCGCCCACCGATCCAACCGTTTAATATTTATGTTTATCTAGCCTTTTACCTGTATTTGCTTTTCTTTTTGTTGTTGTTGTTGTTGTTGTGTTGTTGTTGTTTTTTTTTTTTTTTTTTTTTTTTTTTTTTTTTTTTTCTAGTTTGCCCAGAGTTGCCGGGATGTGGCAATGGAACAATAATTTTAACTTTAATTTCCTTTATTTTCGGGTCTATTTTCCTATGGTCACTAAGCTGTTTAATTGTTTTATTTTGCTTCAATTTGTTTCTATTCTCAGTTTTGGAGACCGAGTATTTTATGACTGCTTATTTCATTACTGCTAGGCTATCTCTCTCATAAGTCTGATTATGATTGTTCTTGTTTATTCCTTTCATATTATTAAGACTAGCTGGGTAGCTAGATCATAGTACATCAAGAACCCTACATAGGAATGAGATTTGTAGTTGCCACGCTTTACCTAATTTAGGAAAAATGAGGACTAGATAATTAAGCCGAACTAATTGCAAAGTTGACCAGGTACAGAACCTTCCGTTGTGAGGAATTCTAATTGCAGAAGCATTGTTAGGAACATTTGGTGCGAGGTTTTCATCTACTTGGTGACTGAATTTGAACCAGGAATAGTCTTTTATCCTTAATTCGAAACAAGGCTTCCACCTGTCTGGTAATGGAAATCTAACCGGGGATAGGTTTCTGTCCTTAGTTCAAAATAAGGTTTTCACCTGTTCGGTAATGGGAATTGAACCAGGGACAGGTTTTTGTCCTTAGATAATTTAAAACAAGGTTTCCACCTGTCCGGTGATGGGAATTGAATGGGGGAGAGGTTTTTGTCCTTAGTTTAAAACAAGGTTTCCACCTGTTCGGTGATGAGAATTGAACCGGGGAAAGGCTTTTGTCCTTGGGAAATTTTGAATAAGGTTTCCATTTGTCTGGTGATGGAAATCAAACCGAGGACGAGCTTCCGTCCTTAAAATAGAACAAGCTACCCTAGCCCCTTAATTCTCCTTGTATTTGCTGACCGGGGCTGATATGTTAACAATAATGGAATTAAATGCACCTGTATGAATAATGTGCACCTTCATATTAGTTGATAAAACATATATACAATATTACATTCAACTTACACCCCCGTGTACAACTGATTAGTAATAAAACTTCTTCAAGTTGTGGACGTTCCATGGTCAGGGGAGCGGACTCTCATCTTGGTCTTCTAAATAGTACGCTCCTACACCCGCAATGGCAGTAACCCTGTAGGGCCTTTTCCAGGCCGGGGCAAGTTTCTTGGCATTCGTATCCCACATATTCCATACTACTTTCCATAGCACCAGGTTCCTAGCATTGAATTCCTTTGTCTTTACACCCCGATTGTATCGCCAAACAAGTTTTTGTTGATACTGCATTAGCCATATAGTCACTGCTTCTCAGAATTCTTCCAAAAAATCCAAACGTTCTACCAGCAATTTGTCATTTTGGGTAGGGGCAAACCCCGCGACTCGTGCACCACATAAATTTACCTTGGCCGGTATTACAGCCTCTGCCCCATATGTAAAAGAGAAAGGAGTTTCCCCAGTAAACCTTCTAGGAGTTGTCCGATATGCCCACAGAACGTTGGACAGCTTTTCGGCCCACCTACCTTTGGCACCATCTAGCATTTTCTTCAATTTGTTCACAGTCGCCTTGTTGGTGGCCTCTGCTTGGCCATTGCTCTGAGGATACACTGGGGTGGAGTACCTGTTCTTGATGCCAAGATCCCTGCAAAACTCGCGAAAGGCTTTGCTACCGAATTGCAATCCATTATCAAATATAAGAGAGTCTGGCACCCCAAATCTCGTGACTATATTTTTCCATACGAACTTCTTAACATCCACTTCCCGAATGTTGGCTAATGCCTCTGCCTTTGCCCAGTTGGTGAAGTAATCAACAGCCACTAAAACAAACTTTTGATTGCCCATGGCCCAGGGAAATGGACCAAGAATATCTAGCCCTTATTGCTCGAAAGGCCAGGGGTTGTTGACTGGATTCAGATGGCCTACTGGTTGGTGGATCAATGGGAAATGTTCTTGACATTGTTCACATTTACGCACATACTCGGAGGCATCCCCCTGCATTTGTGACCACCAAAACCCCTAAATCATTGCTTAGTGTGCTAATGAGCGTCCCCCCACATGACTACCACATAACTCATCATGTAGTTCGGCCAAGAGTTCATTATCTTTATCAGTGTGTAGGCACAAAAGGTACGGCCCCCAAAAGACTTCCAGTACAGCTTACGATCTAGCGACAACCAGTACTAGTAGCTACTCGGCGAACCCTACTAGCTTCCTTCTCATCATTTGGGACTTGATCGTCGGCTAAGAAATCAATAATCGGGTCCATCCAACATGGCCTGGTCGTTGAAATCACTACAACACCAACACCAACCGTTGTATTAATGCTCAACTCTGCTATGAGCTCGACCTTGATTAACCGAGGCACATCCTCCATCATTGATGATGCCAACGTGGCTAGAAAGTCAGCATGTCTGTTCTATCCCTGGGCAACTTGAACCAACTTTGCCGTACAGAACTTACTCATGACCTGCTTTACCACTTGTAAGTACTCTTTCATTCGAGAATCCTGGGCTTCAAAATTGCCCTGCACTTGGTTGACCACTAGCCAAGAATTTGAATAAATCTCTACATCCCGGGCACCCATACCCATGACGGTACTTAATCCGGTAAGTAAATCCTCATACTCAGCTTCGTTGTTAAAGGCCCAGAACCCCAACCTAAAAGAATGCTCCAACCGTATCCCTTTTAGGGTGATAATGACAATCCTAACACCAGCCCCCATAGCACTTGATGCACTGTCCACAAATACCTTCCACGGGTGACATTCCAAATGACAAACCACCTCCCCTTCACTCCTAAGAGAAAACTTTGCAACAAAATTAGCAAGAACTTGGCCCTTCACCGAACTTCTCAGTATGTACCTTATATCAAATGATCCTAGCCAGGTCCCCCATTTGGCTATCCAGCCTATAAAGTCAGACCTCTTTAATAATGACTGTAAAGGGTACTCGGACAGGACATAGACGGTATGAGCTTGAAAATAATGAGGCAACTTCCTCGTAGCGTGCACTAGCACTAACACCAACTTCTCCAAGGGTAAGTATCTTGTCTTGGCATCAACCAAGGTTTTATTGATGTAATACACGGGCTGCTACACTCCTCGATCCTTTAACAGTACAGCGCTCATAGCATGATCTGACATCGAAAGGTACATAAATAAGTCATCCCCAGGTTCTGAGGCTGTTAGCATGGGCGCCCGCATCAAATACTCCTTCAAATTCTGAAAAGCTCTTTCACATTCTTCATTCCACTGGAACCCCTTCCACTTCCTCAAAAGTTGGTAGAATGGACGACAGCGATCGGCAAACTTAGAAATGAATCAATTAAGGGCAACTTACATTGCGGTCAATACCTACACTTCCTTCGGATTGCACAGTGGCTTGAGATGCTACACGGCTTCAATCTGATCGAGGTTGACCTCTATTCCACGATTAGTGATCAGGCAACCTAGGAACTTGCCAGTCCCCACCTCGAAAGCACACTTGTCTACGTTCAGGTGTAACTTATGTTGCCGAAGCACTTTAAATACCCCCTGAAGATCTTCTATATGCCGCGTTTCTTGTTTACTTTTTATCACCATGTCGTCAATGTACACCTCAACCGTACGCCCAATCTTGTCCCAAAACATTCTAGTAATCATACTTTGATAGGTTGTCCCAGCATTCTTTAATCCGAAGGGTATCACGGTGTAATGGTAGTTTGCATCGAGGGAGATGAATGCGGCTTTCTCCTGGTCCTCGGCAGCTAGGGCAATCTGATGATAACCATGAAAAGCATTTAGGAAACTCATCCTCGGGTGCCCATAGGTGGCATCAACCAATTGATCTATCTTTGGCATATAGAACAGGTCCTTTAGGCATGCTCGATTCAAATCTATGAAATCTACACAAACTCTTCATTTGCCATTCTTCTTTCTAACCACCACGGTGTTTGCCAGCCATTCCGGAAAGAAGACTTCCTTTATCGCCCCGGCCTCTTTTAACCTCCCAACCTCCTGTCTCACTGCCTCAACGTGCTCCTTTACCGACCTTCTCAGCCTCTACTTCTTTGAAGGAAATGACGGGTCTACATTAAACTTGTGAACAATGAACTCAGAATCAACCCTGGGCACCTCATACGGGCTCTAAGCAAACACATCTACATTCTGTATAAGAAATAACAATGTTTCTACTTTATCCTCGTCCTTCATATTTGCCCCTATTTGAAAATACCGGATAATATTCAATAGAATCTTTACTCTAATTAATTCCTCAGCACAACTAGCCCTCATTCCCTTTCGGGGTTCCTGTAATTGCTATAAAGGGACCTCCTTAGTGGTTCCCTTCTGCTTATCCTGCTTATGCTTCCAATCGACCGCGGCCACCAAACATTGCCTGGTCGCTTGTTGACTTCCCCTTACTACAGCAACGCCCTACTCGGTGTGGAACTTAACTTTCACATGTAGGATGGAGGGGACTGCCCCCATCGCATAGATCCACGACCTTCTTAGAATGGCCATATAAGGGGAAAACGAAGCAAAAACTATAAAAGCCATAGTTACTTCCTTTCCTTCCATATTCACGGGAAGTGTTATTTGCCCATCGAGAATCACCACCTAGCCATCAAACCCGACTATGGTCGTATCGTATTTTAAGAGATCCTCCTTCTTTAGTCTGAGCCCTCTGAACAGATCTGGATACATCACATTAGCACCACTTCCTTGGTCTACCATTACCCTCTTTACTATGAAACCGTTTATTTGGGCCGTCACCACCAACGCATCATTGTGTGACTAAATTATTCCCACTAAATCATCATCGTCAAAAGCAATGGACTCCTGACCAACTTCATCTTCTTTTCAGGGGGTTGCTCTCTCGAGCAATTTCCCACGGGTGCTATGGTTAACACTCCCCTTCTCCCAGCCATAGCAGTATCCCTCGGGATAGCATGGATGACTTCAATCACTCCTAATAAAGGCGGGAGAGGCTTCCCTCTTTGCTGAGCACCTTGCCCAGTACCTCGATTCCCTAAATCCACCACAAACTCCTTCAAATATCTCGCCTTCACCAACTACCCTAAATGGTCTTTTAACATTCGAAACTACTCGGTGGTATGCCCCTTATCCTTGTGATAGGTACAATACAAATTCTGGTTTCTCCAAGATGGGTCCACCCCCATCTTGTTCGGCCATTTGAAATACGGCTTGTTCTTGATCCGATCTACTATCCTATACACCGGTTTCTTAAACGTCACGTTCACCTCCCCCAGTTGCTACTTTGGCCCTTGTATCCTCAAATCCTTTCAAAGTCATAGTTGAAAACCGCTCTGCCGAGGACGATTTACTAACGGGGCTTTACCCTTACGCTGTAGTCGATCACTTCCAGGTATTTGTACTCCTCAATACACCTCATAAGCTGCCTCATATTCTCGGGAGGCTTCCTCGTCAACGACTCCTGTAGTTCAGAGTCCTTAGGCAGCCCCATCCTAAAGGCGCTTGCTACAATCTTCTTGTTGCCCCCATCGCTCTCATTATAAAGCTCCCAATGGCATAACTGCGAAGGGTTTCCCCAACTCTCATCTTTATAGATAGCAATGCATCCACTAGCTGCGGTACCCAGCTACAAGTTACAAACTGGACGCCGAATTCTTGGATTAACTCGGCAAAACTGTGAATGGAAGCTTTTGGTAACCCATTAAACCATCTCAAAGCAGTGGGTCTGAGGCTCGAGGGAAATACCTTACACATCAGCGCATCATTGTGAGTATGCAGAGACATCATCTGGATATAATGGCTAACATGTTCTACTGGGTCCATTTTCCCATCGTAGGAATTGAAGGGTGGGCACGTAAATCTGCTTGGCATTGGGGCCCATTCAATGTCATTTGAGAATGGCGACCGAGCAGCTCTGCGTAAGGCGCGGCTCATAGCATCCATGGTAGCATTATGAGGCCGTCGTTCTTCTGAGGAATTTGAACCTCGGTTTGCATACTCCTGTGAACATGAATGATCTCAACGTTGACGGGACTCCCGTGAATGTGAATGGTCCCGGCGTCGATGGGATTCTCTCGAATGTGAACTGTCCTGACGTCGACGGGAACTAGACTGATTGGACCTCGCCTCGAAGTGATTTCCCCCACTATTAGATCTTCCTTCTCGGTTGTCTTGGTCCCTTCTCTAGTGCCTACCCCTTACTTCCAACTCCAAATCTCTCACTAGTCTACGTAACTGCTCAAGTTCCTTGTCTCTCTCGTCAAATTACCCGTGCCTTGAAGCACTTGATATTGTCCGTTAGGTTTGGTACGATCCCTCTCCAAGGTTGGACCGCTCTTCCTCTTGTTCATGATCCCTATCTTCATGCCTCTTGTGCCTCCGTTCTCGCCAAGTGGATCCTCGAGAAGATCTCACCGAACCACTTTCAGCGTAACTCTCTGAACATCTTTCAGACATTTTCCTGTGCGTGAGTCTTAGTTGAACCACAGCTTTGTAGGAGATTCCCACAGACGGCACCAATTGTGCGCGCCAAAAATGAGATTAATGGGCTATCCCTCACTTGGGCTCACAATCTATTTATAGTGTGGGTTTTGGATTTCCTACTTTGGGTAGTCCATGACATAAAAACCCAACAAAGCGAGCTCTTCCTAAGAATTCCTCTACTTTCCCTCCTACCACTCTTATGATGCTCTCTTTTTCTCTCTCTCTCTCTCAATTTCTTATGGAGCCATTTTTTCACCATCCCCTTCTCCTCCCTTCGCTTCTCATATTTATAGCTTAGAATTAGTGGAGAGTTATGATTACTCTTATGGTTAGTGGTAGGGGAGGTCCAATGTTATCATTGTTAAGTGGGTGTTTAGTTGGGAATGGGGTGAGAGTGGCATTAGGACTAGTTCCCACCTCAGGGGGACGTTCGGCAGCGATACTACTCGCCCATCGGTATCGGGCATTCGAGATACTTGGTTCTCGAGCAATCACGCTCCAGTACAAGGTGTAGTCCTCCGAGCACAATGACACAAGGCTAGGGCCATGGCCTCAATAGGCCCAACGCCTAGTTGCGGACAAGAAGATTGGACCCATGGGCCATAATACAGGGTTGGGGTCTAAGGCCCAAGTCCAAAACTGGCTTGGGAGTCTCTTGCCGTACATGAATAATGATAAATGTGCCTATTTTATCAAAAACACCAATTTTGGAAAAATAAAAAAAATAAAAAAGTAAGGATGTAAGATTATGACTTGACACTTTTAGTTTTAGAGATCAAACTTGTCACTAGGGAAAATTTGACAAAAAATAGATCTATGGCATCCGCTCATTATACTCATAATGATTACTTTTTATTTTCAGGTCAAGACATCAATTGATTTTTAGTATAGACAATTTTTGAAACCATTATCTTATGATATGTGTTTAATTAATTAGTATTAATAAATAGATTCTTAAAAGTATTAATAAATAAAAATTTAAATTAGAGAATTTATAAACTATATAAAAGAACTTACTTAATTTAGTTCTAATTTTTTAAAAAGAAGATCAAATCTAATTCAATGAGATTCTGTTTAATATTGAGTTGCTTTATCTAAAAAGATAGAGAATTATTTTAGAAAATTTTAAACTCTAAATACCAAATGGAAGTGGAGGGTACTTGGTTGGGGGAAAAAAATTGGGAGAAAATGGTAGGCCGTATGAGTTTTTTCTCTGGAAAAATTATTGAATACTCTGGGAATACAATAAATGCGTACTCGCCACTCTCACATGAATTGTGAGTTCTACAATACATTTAATTAGTGGAGTCCACAATTATGTGAGAGAGGAGGGTATACATTTATGGTACCTACTGAGAGTATCCAATAATTACATTTTTCTCTGGCCCCAACATTTGGGTTGATTTTGGAATCTTCTTAATTTGGAGAGATAATGTAGGAAAAGAAGGAAGGGGCTTGAACTTGATGGGAAATTACCTATCTACCCGTATCTCCTCCCACAATTAGCTTCTCTATTTTCTTTTCTTTTTTTTAACTTTAAGGGTGAAAGTTCAAATAGCGTTGAAAACACTATGAACGTTTAGACCCCCAGACAACAAATTACCAATTCAAGCTTTATATCAAACAATATATGTGCGGAAGATGATAACAAGCTTACACCAAATTTGATAAACAAACTAAATCATAAACAATCACAATCACAGCAGTAATTAAATGATAAAGATAAAGGGAAGAGAGATACAAATACAAGGACAACACACGATGTGTTATCGAAGAGGAAACTGAAGCCCTCGGCGTAAAACCTCTCCGCCGCCCTCCAAGCGATCAATAATCTACTAGAAAATGTAGTTGGGATACATGAACAGTAATAGACCCTCCAAGCCTAATCTATCCAGGTACCTAAGCCCTCTAAGCTTCTTGCTCCAACGAGGTTACACCAAACCTTTTTCTTTTCTAGCTTACTGGATTTCACTATAAACTATAGCATCAGCCAATAGTAATTGGTCCCTTCCAAACTGCTTCACTTAGTACCAAAAGAACCTTATCACAGACGTAGGTATGGTGAGAAAAAGATTTGGTCAAGAATCTCTTAAGGATGTATCAATGGAGAGGAAGAGAGTAGAGGAATTTGAAGAGTCTCTTAAGTGAAGATTGTGGATGAGGCAATCTTGTTTTCTCTAAGGTTTCTTTCTCAAAATTCTCTCTAGAAGCTCTCTACATTTCGTGGGAATGAGGGGTATTTATACTAGGGTAAAAATGGAATGTGAAACGTCAGTTTTTCCCAAACAGGGCAAGTTAGCGGCTTGGCCTCGCGACTTAATTGAGTTGCAAGTTCAAGCCGCGAGCTAACAGCCTGGCCAGCCTAGGACTTTTGTCCTGTAGTGTGATAGCTGGCACGACTTTTTAGCTTCTGGCATGCTTGGCACGTGAGCAACTTCTGGCAACTTGCAAGCTGCGAGCCACCTGCGAGATCTAGTCGCGAGTCCCTGTTTCTTTGCACAATCTTGAGCATTTCTTCACACTCTCTCACTCACTACCCTTACAAGATTCCCACCTAAATACAGGGTTACTAAATGCTAATATACAAGCAAATTTGGTACGGAATAAAGTCAACAAAATGGCTGATTAAATTCAACCTTACAAAGGGTATGCTTGTTTGGAGGGATTTTAGAAAGAATGGAAAATTGAAGAAAGAAAAGTAGAGACAAAGTATTTTTAGTAAGTATTTGGTTGGGAGAGAGAGAAAAAAAAAGTAGTAGGACTTGGGTGTTTTTTCCTTAGACTCATCAAATTGTTTTCACCCCAAATTGAGGAGAGAACTGAAGGGAAAACAAGACCAAAAATTCTAGACAAAAAAGTCCTTGTAAGCTCTCTACGTGTCTTTTTTTTTTTTTTTTATTTGGTTCATCTGCTTCGGTTTGTTTGCTACTATTGTGTTTTTCTATTTTCTTTTTCTTTTTGTTTGTTTGTTGAATCAAACTGTTTTTTTTTTTTTTGGTTTGTTTCTGTCAACGTGCAGTGGGTTTTTTTTTTTTTGTTTCGTTTTTTTATTAAGATGAATACATGTATACTTCTACATAATTATCTTTAAAAACAAAGTCAAAACCATATCTTGTAGGAATGGCAATAAAGCGGGTGGGATCAAATTAGGGATACTCTATTCCTACCCCATATCCTCTTTAGAGAAGGAAACACATCATGGGCTAGTCGTGGGATAGGTTGGGGGCAAGGCAAGTTAGGGGTATTTTAACCACCCTTAATAAAGTGGCTTCAACTTAAATAAGACGAAGACAAAAGAGAAAGGGTAACGACAATCATGAGAGTGTTAAAAGAGGGAGAAAGTAAGTGTTTTAGTTCATAGCATTGGAAAGTGT
This sequence comes from Quercus suber, assembly GCF_002906115.3. Taxonomy (NCBI): domain Eukaryota; kingdom Viridiplantae; phylum Streptophyta; class Magnoliopsida; order Fagales; family Fagaceae; genus Quercus; species Quercus suber. Next base: position 294,398 of record NW_027069834.1, read on the forward strand.
ATAAAAAATCAATTATGATAGGATATTTATATAAAGAAATCAATTATATATATGCATTTGAGACAAGGTGAGGGTGGAGCAAACAAAACCCATCTTTGGCTCCATCACTTCTTTGGGTGGGAAAAATCTTCACAAGACAAGACACAGCAAGCGGGATGAGAAATCTTTATCATCTCGACTCTCTTATTAACCTCCCAACCTTCCAATAAGTATGCCCATTCCTCTCTCTTATTCCCCTAATTCTTCTACCCTCTGAATTAATTTGGAGAGGGAAGGGGCAGGTATTAGACAATTGTATCTATGAATAACATTTATACATTGGTTTTGAGGGGAACTATCAACTCTGTTAGTTGATGACTTTGCCTTCACGTCAATGTCAACAAATTAAAAATGTATAGAATTAAAGTGTTTATGAGCAATCCCTTAAAAAATTTGTTTAGAAAGGAACGTTTACAATCCCACTTGTTTGACTAGTTATTGTTTAATACTATATCACACCTAATTTAAATCATTGCATGAGCATTGTCGTCATCGGTAGACTTATTCATTTGCGAATTTTAAATGTGAAAATTATAAAATTTTGTGAGTTTAAACTTTTAGGAATTTAAATATGAAAATTATAACTATTTTTGTTATAAAGTTTACTCTATCTAGTTAATTTTAAAACGTTAAAAAAAAAAAAAAAAAAAAAAAAAAAAAAAAAAAAATAAAAAAAAATT